>NC_090741.1:131048821-131061321 GCF_036898095.1 Palaemon carinicauda | reverse complement strand
CAGTAAAAACGTTTCTTAACAATAATGTCTCACTATTCTGTAAACTATATTCTCTGATCTTTTCAGTTTTTCAACAGTGTAGCCAGTGAGGTAATGAATCACACAAGGAGTGCTCTGCTAGAAAATATAATCGTATTTCCATCCTTGGGCTGCAGAGCATGTAAGAGATTCATTGATTTGGCATATAACTCCACACCACGTTCATTCGTATTTTACTTTTTCCATTATAATCTTTCCATAGTTTCTGAGAGAAAGTGATTTGATATAATATTAATCTCCCAGAAATGCTTCCGTAGTGTGGAATAAATGTGTTGTTTTCAATCCAGGTATTTCCAGCACCACTGCCACTAAGGTACTACAAAATGCATACCACATAAACTTTCTGTAATTGGAATGAATGTAGGCAAAATGTGAATTCTTTGTATTCATCTTCATGGAGCAGTATTATTTCACGAGGAATTCCATAGACTCATTCATCAAAAATGGCAGTCAATTGATTCTGAGTAAGTTTGCCTGAGAATATTTTAATAGTTTTTCAGATCTGTGTAAACTGTCATAAGGAGTTACTAAGGAAGAAAGAGATGTCAGTACAGCTACAATTCGTTCAAACACCTCCTCCTCCTTTATTATATCAGGATTGATTGTAGTCTATGATGGTATTTCCTGCTCTTCATACGATATCATTAATTTTGGATGAGTTCATACATGACAAGTACCAATCTTTACCAGTGTGATCCTCATCGGCTGCTTCACTGTCTGTTATATATTGTATAATAACTAGATACATGAAATTTTTTAGCATGTCTAACAAATTCCCAGAGGTCTTGGCTTGAAAATACCTGCTGGAACTATTTGGGAACCTGGACAACTTCAGTCTTTGAAATTTTTTTTTTTTTTTTTTAAGAATAATTTCATGTGTATCTTGATAGGGAACCTACGCAGTAACAAGTGGGCATTCAATACCAGATATAGTTTGCTTTTAGCGGTAAGAGTTATCAAAGTCTGCTGTTGTGAAGGGGCATGAATTCAGGTTGCTTGGCAAGATTACATCTTCAACTGAATTTCTAACTAAATAAGCCAAATGTACCTGCTATATGGCAGCTCATCATAACTTACAAAGATTCCCTAATGGTTCAATGCATTTATCTATGTTTTGCTCTTGTAAATTGAGTATATTCCTTCTGCACACAACAAATACATAGGTTTCATTTGTTATCTGTTATTGACAATGAACTACAGTATCTAGAAGAATTTAAATTTTTGAGAATACATCAAGTCACCAATGTTACCTGGATCTAGGCTTTCAGAACATCAATTCTGTTATCAAAAACAGTTGTCCTTATCCATAATATCCTAAAGAAAATTCCTCTGAATCACAGATAATTTAAATTTCCTTATGGTTATCCATATTCTTTCAGGCTTCTTCCAGATCAACACAACTGCAACATTGGTCTACCAAGTTGAAATTAAAGTATAGAAGAGCTTGCTTAATTCTGTATGGAGACTGGGTAATTTCATTAGTTGCCTGTATTAAATCAGACCCACAGAAGAGTGATGCTATGAAGAAAACTATTGGAGAATTGTGAAACTGTGATGGAATAAAAATATTCAAATCACTATCATAATGGCATTTTAGTAACAATCCGGAGTCCCGGTTACAGATTGTCTTTTGGGGACTAATATAACCATAATCAAGTTCACTAAAGGACCTCATGCAGAAATCTTATTTTATAAAATTGGGTCAATATCATCAAGTTATCATCATCTCCTCCTACGCTTATTGCCACCAAAGGCCTTGGTTAGATTTCGCTAGTCGTCTCTATCTTGAGCTTTTAATTGAATACTTTTCCATTCATCATCCCCTACTTCACGCTTCATAGTCTTCAGCCATGTAGGCCTGGGTCTTCCAAATCTTCTAGTGAGTTGTGGAGTAATCTCTCTTGGGAAGTGCAAAGAGCATACCCAAACCATCTCCATCTACCCCTCTTCATGATCTCATCCACATATGGCACTGGAGTAATCACTCTTATAGTTTCATTTCTAATCCTGTCCTGCCATTTAACTCTCAATATCCTCTTAGGACTCTGTTCTCAAATCTAATAAATATATAGGGAGATTGTTTCATTGTCATACATGACTCATGTTCATAGTGTAATGGCGATCTCACTAAACTGATATATAGTCTGTTTTTTTATGTAAACTCGGGTGATTTGATTTCCCAATTTTACTTAAACTAACTATTCTCTGAATTTCTTTTTTCCATCTTTCAATAAATTCTAATTCTTCACACCCTGTATAGGAGATCATAGTTTCCAAATACTTAAATGATTCTACCTCATTAATCCTTTCTCCTTCCAATGATATTCCACCACCCATTGCTAACTCCATTCTCTTCATCTCTGTCTTTCTTCTATTTATCTTCAGCGCAACCTTGTGTGACATTTCATGTATTCTGGTAAGCAAGCATTACAAATCATGTGGTGTTCTGCTAACAACGATAGCATCATCAGCATACTCTAAGTATGCTAAATTCCTTTCAATAATCCAGTCAAATCCCTCTCCAACATTGCTGGCTGTTCTAGGCATTAAGAAATCCATGAGGAGGATAAACAGACTTGATCAAGTTTAAATATCTGTAAGGAATTTCACACTAACGCAGGACTCTCCACAAAATTGGCCGGTGCACAGTATCAAAGGCTTGTTCATAGTCCACAAATGCCATAAGAAGGGTATTTCTATATTCTACTCATTGCTGTACAATATATCTGAAAATGATAATTTGGTCAGTGTAATTTCTAACTTGTCTAAATCCTGCTTGTTTATCTCTCAGTTTTTCGTCAATCTTTCTCTTCTGTCAATTTAGAATAAGCATACTTTATATTTTCACAACAAACGATGTAACTGTTATGCCTCTGTAATTACTGCAATCGGTCAGGTCTCCTTTTTTGCTATGTTCACTAACACCCCTAACTCCTATTCAGCAGGTTTTTCCTCATCATGCCACATTCGACAAAATAATCTTGTAAGTAGTCTGGGATTCACTTCATTTTTGACCAGTATCATCTCGGGAGTTATTTCATCGTATCCTGGGGCTTTCCATCTCTTTACTTTTTGAGGATAGCTTCGATTTCAAACATACTGAATTCCTCAATGGGTACATCAGGGGCTTCATCAGCTTCAGGTATATCAACCAAATTATTCCCCTTATTGTCTCGTATTCATAACCTCACTAAAGTGTTCCATCCTGTTGCTGTACCAGACCTCTCCCTCTTTTTTTATGGCTATACGCTTCTTCTTTAAGTAATTGAGCAAAATCATTCTTTTTTAGTGACTGGAAAGATTGAGCGTCATGCAACATTTCAAGAGACAGTTTTTAAAACATTTTTTTTTTTTATGAAAATAGATATATGCACATACTATTTGTCACCGTTAGGGTAATACAATATACCCTGAAAGAAAGCAAAAGTGTTCAGAAATTTCATTGCCCTATCATCTTCATATTATAAACACAGAAGGTCCAATAGTAGAGCTTATTTTTTTTTTAAATCATCTATATAATTTTGCTAGCATAATTCAATTCGTTGCATTTACCAGGATGTTAGAAAAAAAAATAAAAAAAAATAAAAAAAAAATAAATAAATAAATAGGCTTGACCATGATATGTGGATTTCGGGAAGATTATTCATAGAAAATTTTGTTTTTTAAAGTTTTAAAGCATATTTAATCTGATAATATTGGAATTAATTGGGTGTTACAATGTCAGCAATTCGAACTTTTGACAATTTTGGGTAATCTAATGCAACTTTTCTAGCGTTAAAAAAGATAGGAAGAGAAGTCATCTCAATGTATTCTCGGCTCATGAAACATAGTGTAAGACACCAGATTCAATGATATGGCTTAATTACTTGCCAATCTACAGATGATATAATGGTAAAGAAGCCATGTCCCAGGTGTATTTAATTTCACTACAATAAAATATTCATCAAGGTTAAGGATATATCGGCTGGTTTCTGAACCTTGAATTCATGAAATTAGATACAAAAATACATAACGTAGCTCAGTTGGTTTGTAAGTTATTGATGATTTCATGTCATGGTTGCCATCTTAAACATCATCTTGAAGTCCTCCTATTTGATTTTATCTTAGATTTGTACCAAGGTTTTTTACTCGCTTAGGGGTTTACTAAAAGGATCAACAGTCAAAATTAGGGGACATAGGTTGAATGCTGAACCACCCTCAGCACCAGGACTATAATCCATAAAAAGAGTCAGTAACCAGCAATGCATAATATATATAAAATAAACTGTAGGAGAAAGGGCAATTTAGAAACTTCCCCCGAGGGAAGCACCAGTCACAAGTTTCCAAAGAAGAGAAAGGAAACTATAAATGAATAACTAGAATAGCAACTCGGCAGAGTGCAAACCTTTGCCACCACCACTTTTGTCACCAAGAAAACTGATGATTTTTTGAAGAACTGATCCAAAAACACATCTATCACGTAAATTTAGCATCATAGCCTAAAATCTTTAATTTCATTGACCTTTGATCCCCATCTGCTAACAAGGGTAATGAATTTTTTTTATAACATGTTATATATCACATGATAGGTAAATGAATTATGAAAATTTGGCACTGGTTTAACGAAAGTGAGATAATAGCTGGCCACATTATAGCAAAAAACACGATTTTGACCTTTTTGTGACCGTGACCCTCACCATTGACTCAATCACTTCCACAATCTCATCAAATTGTCCTTAGCAAATCCTTCTATCAAATTTCATGAGAATTTCCCAAATTAGCGCTATTTTTTCCCCTATTTGTAACCTTGACCATGATTATGTTATATGTCACAAGATAGACAATTAAATTGAGCACACATTGGGGCTAGTTTCATGCATATCGGAAAAAGAGTAACTACTATATAGCGAAAAGACTGTTTTACCTAATCATTACCAAAATATAATCAAATGGTTTCTTAATCAAGGCCAATCCTCCCAAAATATTTCATGAGATTTGGTCAAAGAGTTTTTGATTTAAGCAAATCACAAACACACAGACGTACATACTAATAAACACACGCCTCTCAACATATGACCTTTCCAGTAATGAAGTTGGCAAAGGTAACAAACTAAGAAAGTTTTCAAAGTTAAAATACAAGATTGTCAGATAAAAACAAACCTAATTTCTTTCTTACATAAACACACGCGCGCGCGCACACACACACACACACACACACACACACATATATATATATATATATATATATATATATATATATATATATATATATATATATATATATATATATATATATATATATATATATATATATATATATATATATATATATATATATTTATATATATATATATATATATATATATATATATATATATATATATATATATATATATATATATATATATATATATTAATCTTTTCTCTGCTCTACAGTTGCTTATTCCTATCTTAATTTGTTGGATAGGATCTTGCAGTGTATTAAATCTCTTTGTTATACAAGTTGTATAAGATTTTACATACTTCTGACCATTCTTTACCTTCATATCTTCAAGGACAATACCTCCATGTTTGCAGTACTAGATATGCAGTTAAGTCTAATAGTCAGGACTTTTCCATCAGAAGCTTAATACTACACAGTATTCTAGAAGTTTTATTCTTGCTATGATCAGGTTGTGTAGAGATCATCCTAATTTGGTTGTACCGTATGCCTTTCACAGGCTTGTACACTGTAACAGTATTTCTGTGTTTTTTTTTTTTTTCTTTTTTTTTTTTTTGTATATTGTCGTTATCACTCTACCGTCACACTGATAACTTGTTTCTGCCTGTATTTGCTTGTATCAATCTGTTTATATTTTGTGACTTTCTATCACTGAAGTTGCTAATTTGAAAACTTGCTGTCTGCTAAAATAAAGTTAGTTGCAATTATGCTGTCTCTCAGTTACTGCCTAACTGGTGCTTCTGTATACTGGTGACCACCGAAGGGTTCAGCTCCTTCCGTCTTCCCCCTGCGCTGCTGCATCTTATTGTTTGATGACTCCACCATTAAACACTGACTCAACCCTCAACGCCATACCACAAAAACTACCGTCCTATGCCAGTGGAGAAGCGTTCGCCTTGTTCCAGCGTGCTGCAGTCCAGTTTCGCATCAAGGACATGGCTCATTCGAGTACCAAAGGAGAATCTCTGATTGGCTGTGCAAGGATTCAGACACACTAATAACATACAACGCCTTTAAATCATATCTCCTGTAACAATACTCACAAATGCAATACGCCGGGGTAGCAAAACTTTTTCAGCTCTCTCAACTACCGTTAGGGGTACCAGAAGACTTCACTCGCCCTCAGAGAAATATCCAGTTCTGCTCGCCTACAGCAGAATGTTATCCTTGTGATGTGAATCCACCTCATGCCCTTTTATTATGGCACCTCCCCCAACCTGTATGTGCTGCTATCTCTGATATCGACATTTTCCCCATGAAGGTCCTGATGACAAAGGTTGACGCCCTTATGAATAGCCACTTAACAACCTTACAAACATCCATCAACGCCTCCACTTCTGACAAAGTAGACACCTATTCAACAGGGACTGAAGCCAACCTGAGAGCGGTAGGACACAAACGCTTAACCCTTGACATGCTGTAGCATTGACAATGCCACCCACCACCAACATATACCACCCTCAGCTTACGCTTAAACATACAACCTCTCCAGCCATTTCCTGATGACCATCGGCTGCAGTTATGCCATCACTCAATCACTCCAAATTCGGGGCTGGTGTGAAAAAAAATGTACGAATGGTTGTCAGTGGCCAGAAAATGTGTTATGTTGGTCATTGGTTGCAGTGTTGGCCTCCCATGTCGCTAATCTATTTTTTTTTCTTTTGAAGTAAGTACGGGTATGTGATTTTTGGTATACACCGGGGCTTGTCGTTCTCTTCTGCCAAGGCCACTCTCCAGGACACGAGGTAATCTGTCTAAGTTTCTTGTTGCTGAGGTAACATTGACAATTCTTGGTGTCAATTTCCTGTCAAAATTTCCCCTCCTAGTCGATGTATGTCACCAACAGTTAGTCAATGTCAATTCATATTCCTAGATGCACCTCTAACCTGGCCCCTCTGACCTCACTCTCCAAGTAGATGCACCTACGGATGCATACGTCCACCTACTCACATCATACCTGAAAGTTTTCTGTTGAGAACTGTGATGAACGACCATAGCTCCCTTGAAATACAGTATTTATCACCATGTCAAGACAATGGGGCCCAAAGTGTTAGCTAGATTCTGACTTCTGGCACTTGATCGTTTGGCAGCCACTTAACAATCTTACTTTAAAATAGAAGAAATGAGCCTTTACCAAAAGTCCTTAACCCTGTGATCATCACCCTTGCACATCGTCCTCAAGAAAGATGGCCCTCTGCGGTCATGTGGGTATTACAGGGGCCTGAACATGAACACAGAACCGGATCACTAGCACCTTACAAACATTACCAACGTGACCTCCTACTTGCACAAAGCGAAGGTTTTCTCTGCCCATTACCTCCTGAAGGGGTATTATCAAGTGCAAATGAACCCAGAATACATGAACAAGCCCAACATCACCAGCCCCATTGGTACATACACCTTCAATTACTCCCGTTTTGTGCTTTCATAACTAAGGGGCCACTTTTCAATGTCTCATGGACGGCATCTTTGGGGACTTTTTCTTCTGTGTATATTGCAGAGACGACATACTTGTGTTCTCTTCCTTCAAAGAGGAACACTACTGTCATCTACGCACCGTGCTTAACCGCCTATAACAGAACAGTCTTGTACTCTGGCAAGACAAATTTACCTTTGGCGCCAACGAAATATTGTTCTCAAGGCACTGCATCACACCTAGAGGAGGCCAAACTGTCCCTGAAATGATAACACCTGTTCAGAACTTCATGGTTATGATCAACTATTGCCGCCACGCTCCCCCCCCCTCTATGCCTCCATAAAGGGTAAGCCAAAAGACCTGAAGTGGGGTCCCATTTAAGACATGGCCTTCTGTATCACAAAGAATGCCCTATCAACCGCTGCTGTTCTCAGTTTTCCCGTGCCATCTGAACCTCACCCTTTCTCCACTGATTCCAGTGACATCACTATTAGGGCAGTCTTTGAGCAGGTGGTAAACAGTTTGCCCTGTCCTAAGTGGAATCTGGCTACTCAACTTTCGACAGTGAATGGATGACAGTGCATTTGACTCTCCGTTACTTTCGTCACTTTTTAGAAGGTAAGACATTCGTCATTTGCACAGACCACTTGCTTCTGGTTCATACTTTCACTCGACAGTCCGACGCGTGGTCCCCCCATCAACGTCAGCATTTCCCGACAGTGACTGAATACAACTGTACCCTTCAGCATGTCCCAAGGAAAATTAGTCCCATTGTCAATACCCTGTTAAGAAACACATTGGACGACATTCACATGGAATCAGATTACAATGCCTTGACTGAAGTCTAAAGAAAATACCCAGAAAACCAAGCCTGTAGGACATCCTGCACATCCCTTTATTGGGAAGATTCTTCTCTCGACAACTCCAATGTATACCATGTATACCCTCACTCATGCACTGATACTTGTTTGATTCCATTCATGGCGTTACAGATCCGTCAGATCATTGTATTATACAGCTGCTGAAGGCAGAATTCATTTGGCAGGGCTTTAATGATAATGCTTAAGATTGGGTCTGTGCCTTTGCTTCATGCAAACGTGCATTGATAAACGGATTCAGAAGTGAACACCTTTCCTCAATCTAACCGAACGTTTTGCCCACATTCTCACTTATGTTGTAGGTTCCTTACCTACATCATAAGGACATCGTTACCTGTTTACCGTCATCGACCTCTCCATTCGTTGGCTTGACGCCATTCTCATGGAAACTGGAACGCCTCCCTCTCAGGATGAGTAGTTAGGTTTAGTATTCCTGAACTTATTACTCACGACATTGGTATCAATTTAACATCTCAATTCAGGATATCATTAGTGAATCTCCTTGGTGTCACCTTTCATCGAACAATAGTATACAACCCTGCAGCCAACGATATAGTTGAACGTTTTCACCCTACCCTCAAATCACCTTTGATATCCAGTTTCAAGGACTTCAACTGGAACCTCTCCTACAATTACCTTAGATGTCTTGGCAGCTGAAATGGTGTATGGTGAACTGTTGATCGTCTCTGCCAAGTTTTTTCCGTCTGCAAACTCCTCCGATAATCTCCAGTGCATATATCACATTGTGGGGAAATATACTCCATGCCACCAGACTTACAAGCCCCCGGCTAAGCTACATATACCGACAGATCTGCACTCGGCCATGCCCGTTTTATGCGCAACGACACTAGCTAGCCGGTGTTAATGCCTGCTTAGGTGGGCCTTTCATCCTGATCCCTCTTACACCAAAATAATTCCTCCTCGTCATACAAGGCAAAGAAGGCTGGGTTACCAATAATCCCCTAAAACCTACATATCTCCTGCCAGACGACCTGGCTAAAGTACCCCTCTCACGAGCAGGGTGCCCCATTTCACACGTATATCTTTTAAAAGGGGTGAGCCATGTACACGGTAATGGTATTTCGGCTTTTTATATATTATCGTAATCGATATAACCTCGCACTGATAACATGTTTCTACCAGTATGTGCTTGTATCGATCAGTTTTATCTATTTTGAACCTCTTTCACTGAAACTGCTGTTATAATAGCTCGCTGACGGCTAAAATAAAATTATTAGCGAATACTCAGTCTCTCAGTTGCCATATAACTGGTGCCTCCATAAATGGTACTTGAATTAGTTAAACTTCAAAGGTCAAAAGCAAATGGTTGTTTATGTTTAACAGGCTGATATAAGTATGTTTTTATAGTTTATATATGGAATTATGTGTTTTAGGGTTGTTATTCATGATATATTTTATTGTTTTAATGTTAGTGTTGTCCTTATAGCATTTGTTTTATTTCTGATACTTTTCATATAGTTTATTCATTTCCTCATTACCTCTCCTAACTGTACTATTTTACCCTGTTGGAGCCCTTGGCCT
The DNA here is from genome assembly GCF_036898095.1 of Palaemon carinicauda. NCBI lineage: Eukaryota > Metazoa > Arthropoda > Malacostraca > Decapoda > Palaemonidae > Palaemon > Palaemon carinicauda. Next base: position 131,051,246 of record NC_090741.1, on the reverse strand, counting down.
TATAGCATCCTGCTTTTCCAGCTAGGGTTGCAGCTAAGCTAATAATGATAATAATAATAATAATAATAATAATAATAATAATAATAATAATAATAATAATAATAATAATAATAATAATAATAATGAATTTACTCGAATAAGAGAAACAAACAATTTAAAAGGCCTTTATATACTTAAGACTTTGATCAATCTCTTTTTCGTTACTAATTACCTCTGCCAACTAGGTTGAAAGAAGGTTATGTTTTACCCCAGGTTTGTATGTTTGTGTTTTTTTTTTGTGTTTGTGTCTTTGTGTGCTTGTGTGTTTGTGAGTGTGTTTTTTTTGTTTTGGTTTTGGTTGGGAACACCATCAAAACCACAATTTTAATCGTGATGTAATGAAACTTGCAGTTATTATATATTATGTAAGAAGCTGGAAACGATTAAATTTAGGATCTTAAGGTCATATGACAAGGTCAAAGGTCAAGGTCAAAGGTTAAGGTCACAGATAAGGAAAATGACAAATTCGTGTAATGAGTCTAAAGGTTGAACATCATAGTTACTGAGACTTAAAATTTGGTTTATATATAACTGTATGGAAATCCACGCTATTCAATATATGCTAAGCTCGAAGGTCAAGGACAAATTGAAGGTCAAGGTTAAGGAAAAGATGAAATTCCGGTCATCAACCATACCGCCATAATTTTAGTTGTTAAGTTATGAAACTTACAGGGGTTTAAAACTGTTATATAAGTAATTGAAAATGATTAAATTTTGGAAGGTCAAAGGTCAAGGTCATGGATGAGCGAAACGTAGATATCACAAAATCAGCCATTAGTTTGAACATCCTTGTCACAGAGATTTCAAACTTGTTTTATATTAGAGTGTATGACAATCCATGCCAATTAGTGTATGTTAAAGTCAATGTTAAGTCCAAGGTCAAGGGCAATGAAAAAGTCAAATTTCAGTCATTAACCATACTACCACAGTTTTAATGAGTCATCAATATAATTGTACAACACATTTCTGAAACCGTTTCTGTTTCATAGGAGATTTGTTGTACAAATTGCCATCATTAAATACTATCTGCAATTGTAAAAAAATCACTAAAGAGTAATATTGTATTTTTGCAAATAAATTACCGTAGAAAAATATAATTTCCACAAACGATATTCTGAAGTAAAGGCCACTACAACAGTAAAAAAATGATTTTCTTCAGTAAGTTTCTTTGTTTGTATACCTTGAAAGATAATTTTAAAAAAGACATACTCTATATGAGACAACCATACCGAAAAAAAAATATTATAGGCAGTGATTCACTTCACAAAAGGTCATTGTAAATCTAAGATAATTTTTATGTTTTTATCTGTAATATGACAAATGTACTCAGTATAAAGTTGAAATGGCTTCATATAAAACTTTTAACTTTTGCTTCCAGTTCGATAAGCGAAAGGGAACGAGGGCTCATGATGAGCTCCATTTGAAGTCCAGAAGGGCTTTCTCGGAGGGGAACAAAGTTTCTATCCCCTTTGATTGTTGTGAGTAGGTCAGGTTACTTTGGTCGACATCGGCTTTTAAGCGCGGTCTCCAAAGGACGATCAACCTTAAACGCCTAACTTTATGAAATGAAACTTTCCAAATATTGAATCAGTTTCACAAAGTCACCCTTAACTAAGTGTCTGTCATTTGTCCGAATGATGTACAGGCACTTTGCATGTCTCATTATTTGAAAGGAACTTATTAGTTTAGAATCTAAGCTAATGAATGAATAGTTGAAGTACTAAAAGGGAAGCTCTCCGTTTTTTATAAATGTACTTGTCCAAAATGTGGTTTTGACAACTATATCGGGTCTAACCAATGACTGCTGAAGCTCCACATCGATTACCATAGGGTTGTCAGTCATCTCAATGGCTCTGCTAAAATCTAGAGAATTTTCATCCATAAGAAATCAATCAAATGATTGTAAAACAGAATTCTGTACATTGATTTTGAAATCATCTCCTAAACTTCCGAATGTGTTTCGCTACATCAAGAAACTGTCACCTTCCTCAAACAGGCAAACCATATCCACACCATTACATATTGCCTTAACTGCTCATTAATAACTTCTTGTTAATCTATTTTTCTCTTCTTGTTTCCAGTACTTGTAATTTCTCCTTTGAGATTATTTTCAAATATTTTTTAGAAAGTCGAACCATTTATATATATATATATATATATATATATATATATATATATATATATATATATATATATATATATATATATATATATATATATATATATATATATACATATACATATATATATATATATATATATATATATATATATATATATATATATATATATATACATACATACATATATATGTATATATGTATATATATATATATATATATATATATATATATATATATATATATATATATATATATATATATAT
>NC_090741.1:131043821-131046321 GCF_036898095.1 Palaemon carinicauda | reverse complement strand
AATTTCTACAATCAAGTAGATAAATCATAATAATTGTAATATCTTTTGAAAATATAGGCATGACGTAGCTTAGAATTATGAAGAAAATGCATGTTTCAATTGAATGGAAATATAGGTTAAATGCTCATGATGTAAGAGGATGATATTAACCATCGGAATGTAAACAGAATCTTTAAGAAAATTTTAGATTTCTATCTCATGAAATGTGAAATACAAAGAAAAATCATTGCTTGGGTTTATTAGCTGATTTACGAGATGAATTTGGAATCATAAAAAAACTTTACAGATTTATCCTGAGAAAGAAAGAGATTAAAGATGCATGAAAAATTTCCTACCGCAAAAGGAAAGAAGAAATTGAGGTTTATCCGGGGGTTTGTGGCTTCGACTTCAAGGGACAATGGGGTGAGGAAAGGTTTAAAGATAGACCATGAAAGTCGTAAGATAACAGGACTGTGTCCTAAATACGGAAAATATGCACATAGGATCGGCATCCAAGGCTCCTTTACATCAAGCTAGGAACAGGGAGTGCCAAGTAATGGCTGCTGATGACTCAGCTGGTATTCATAAGTGGTCCATTAATCCCCCATCCCCTGCGTAATGCACGTGCATTTCATACACGTGCATACATTTTTTTACCTCACGCTTGCTCCTGAAGTGATAACAGAAAAAAAAAACATTGTATGTTTCACATTGTTGGAGTTTTGTGACATTATCACTCTTAACCATTTATATATAAACTTGTTATCCTCTTGAATACAGCATTAATCTCTTCTTTCTTTTATTAATTAAAATCTACCTCGTGATATTTGTGTCCCAGGAGTGACCTGCTCCCCAACGTCTTTTTGCCCATCTGTGAGTCCTACCCTCTTAACGATGCCGCTCACCGACCATGACTCCACATCTCAAGCTCCATTGATAAAACTGCCACACTCCTCGAGCAGAAAAGCAAGTGACTGGTTCCAATGCGCCAATATTTAGTTTTTCATCAAGGCCGAGACTCACCCAAGCAGCAAAGCAGATTATGACCTCATGGTAATCCCCAAGTACACTTTCACACAAATCTTTGATTGGCTATATGATTATATGACCATGGGGCGCACCAAAATGCATGACGCCCTCAAAACATACATGCTGGAGCAGTACTCACCATCACCAGCTGCTCGTATAGCCTAGATTTTTTAGCTTTCGCAACCAATTTTGGGTGACCAAAAGGCTTCAGTTTCCCTCAGAGAAATGACCAGTATCACTAGCCCGCAGCCTTCTACACACTACGTATTTCATGCCCTTCGTGTATAACGTCTACCTGGGCCTGTATGCACCACCATCCCTGATGTCGATACCATTATCATTGAAGGATATGATGACAAAATTTGACGCCCTCATGGACAGCTACTTCAACACTTGCAAGACCTCCATCAATGCGTCCACTCCTGGTAAAGAGGACAGCTGTTCAAAACTGATGGAAGCTGACATGAATGTGGTAAGAGTTGGATGTCTGCTCCGTGACATGAAGGAGCAGCAATAAAACCACCAACCCACCACATATGCCACCCCTCCCTCATGGCCCAAACAATTACCTCTAATGCTCCTCGCTGATGCCCCTTAGCCGCAGTTCGGCTACTACCACTCCAGATTTTGGCTACTGATAAAGAAATGTTCTGACAGTTTTTAATGGTCTAAAACATCAGAGTAGGTGATCGCCCTAGGCTTTGGTCTCCCTGACACTAATCTTTTCTTTTCCACTTGATGCAGGTATAGATGTGTCTTTTTTTAGACACTGGTGCATGCATTTTTGTTCTACCAATATCCTTCTCCGGGGAATGACATAGTCATTCTAAGCCTGATGACGTTCGCCTGATAGCTGCCAATTTAGCTGGGATCCCTACCCATGGTTACAAGATAATGATACTATCATTTCAGACTGCAAAATACCCTTGGAAGGTTTTTGTTGTAAGTAACATGCCAATTCTTATTACAGATTTCCTCATTGATATGATATATCAACGTTTAATGAACGTAAACTCATAATCACCATTTTAACTTGTCCCATCTGACCTCACACTCAAGATCAGTACACCCTTGGATTCTTGAACCCGCCTCTCTCTGTCGTACCCAGAAGTCTTCCTTCTGAAACTTTTCAAAATGCTCTTGGATCCTGCACGGTATTTATCACCTTATCAAGATCACTGGTCCACAAGTGTTTGTCTGATTCAGGCATCTGATATCAGATCGTTTGGCAGTCACTAAATGAATGTTTACCTCAATGGAATATATGGGCCCTTGACAAAAACACTAAAACCCATGGTCCTCACCCTTACATATTGTCCTGAAGTAGGATAGAGCTCTGTTTCGATTATAGACGTCTTAACATGCAGACATAACCGGATCACTCTCCCGTCCCTAATATTTCCAACGTTATATACACAACCTTCTGTAGGAGTATTATCAGGTAGTCATGAACCCAGATGATATCCTCAAGATCACCATCACTACATCCTCC
>NC_090741.1:131014107-131033321 GCF_036898095.1 Palaemon carinicauda | reverse complement strand
TATTTGGATTTTGACTGCAGCTAGAGGCTGGTGTGAATGCTGGATTATTATTTACTATTATTTATTCTTACCAGCTTTGGAAGTGTTTTGTTTATTTCAACAGTAAGTACAGTTTTGTTTATCTTTGCTTGTCGTGATTGTGAATGATAGGAACAGTTTATTATTTATCTTTGATTATAGTGCGATATTTTAGTTAGCTAGAAGTGTTCGTAAGTGTTTTTCTTTTATATTTTGCCAGGCCGTGATTCCTCCTTGGATGAACTTACTCCATTGGAGAGATTTATCTGATGTGTTATAGATTGTTGACGACTAGGCCTGTAACAGAACTTGATACGACGGATTTATTTAATTGTTAATGACCAGGACCGAATGAACTTGCGATTGATGATGATGATGGTGATGATGATGATCTCGACACCCGTGACCCAAGGAGTTACGGCCATTATGGCAAATTAAGAGATTTTCCTGTTTATCATATAGTGGTGTTGTGCCAATAAAGACAGTTTGGCTCGGTGAATGATTACCAAAGTGTTTATTTTTTGTTGTGACTGTTATCTTGCAAAAGTGCTAGTAGATACATGCATTACTACTATATGTTTTGTTTTGAAGGTTTGGGTTACGGTGATTTGGTTGTCTGGGCTTAGTATTAAGGTTTTCGTGATTGATATTTTTTTGGTTATTTGAATGTTTTTAGTATTAAGTGTTTGTTTTAGTTTGTAAGAAATATATAGTGTTAAGGTTATGTTTTGTTTTGTTTATTTCGTCCTTTTTGTCTAAGAGTCTGGTTGTAGATTACGTAAGGGGAAAGTTTGTTTTGTGGAGACCATTGTTAGTAAGTGTGATTCAGGGTGTGGGGGTTGTCCTTGCAACATCCCGCCACATTATTTTGGCGCCCGAACAGGGACTGCCGAGGTGGGATAGGAAGCCGGACTGTTGGACGAAGGACGGAATTAGGATTAAGGTTGATGAAAAATGGAGGAGCAATTAAGGGTTTTGAAGGAGGAATTGCGGCTGAGTAAGGAGCGTGAGGAGAGGTTGCTAGTAGAGAATGAGAGGTTGAACTGGGAGAATGAGGCGATGCAGAAGGAGCTTAGGGAGTTAAAGGGAACTGTAGAGAGAGTGGAAGAATGTGTTGAGATGAGGATGAAAGAGAATGAGGAACGAATGGAGAGACGATTGGAAGCTATGATGGGCAAGTAATGGGGATGATGAAGACTTTAATGGGTGAAGGTGCAGTCGAAGGAGTGTCCTCAGCTTCGGGTAATGGGTTGATAGTGGATGAGAAGGCTAAGGTTAGTGATAATGGGAAAGGAAGTGATAGTGATAGTAATAGTAATAGTGATAGTGAGATTGAAGATAAGGGAATAAGGCATAGTAAGGATGAACAGAAATGTGATAGGAATCATGAGAAGAAAGGTAAAAGTGATGTGAAGAAAGGGAAGAAAAAGTATCAGGCTGATAGCAAGAACGATCGTGAATGGGTAAAAGTGGCGAGTAAGAAAAGGGCTAGGAAGAGTATGATCAAGGATAGGAGTATGACTGTGGAATTAGATTCCTTATATTCTAGCGAGGGAGTAGGAAACAAGAAGGAAGGTAGCAGTGATGATAGCAGTGAGAATGAACGTGATGTGTGTAAGACTGTGTTTATGAGAGAGGTACCTCTGTGTGAAAGGTTCAATGAGCATAGTAGTAGGGATGTATACGAGTTTTTCAAGGAGTATGAGAGGTATTGTCAGGATAAGTATGGTGATAGTAAAAGAGTTTGGGCTAGGGAGTTAGGAGAATATTTGACTGGGTATTTGCTGACGATGTATGGAGTGATAATGAGTGTAGGTGACGTTGATTATGAAAGTGTGAAAAAGAAAATAATTGAGCAGGTAAAACGTATGAAAGGAAGTGTTAAGTATAAGCGTAAGAATGATTTTGATGAAGCATGGTAAGAATGATTTTGATGAAGCACGGATGAATGCAGGAGAAGCAATATCGATGTATGTATGTAGGTTGGAAACTTTAGCTAGGAAGAAGTATGGGGATGAAGGTATAAATGAGAATAAGGAGTTAATGAGGAAGTTTTTGGCTACTGTACCTGAGAATGTTGCTGAGTTTATTAATTTGAAACGCAAGGAGAAAATGAGGTGGACGCAAGAGAGATTGACATGGGATGATATACTAGAGATAGTTGAGGATTATGAGTTAGATAGGTGCATGAAAGAAAGTAAATCTGTGAGTGTAAGAACTGGAATGGAAGAAAGTGTAATAGAATTTGGTAGTTATAAGGATGCAATTTTAAGAGGGCCAATAAGGATAGATGATCAGGTAGTAGATAGGAGTGTTAGGGCGAGTAATGTGGGAATACCTGTAAGGACAAATGATGGGTTTAGTCAAGGGAATCAGGTTTGGAGGGATAGGAGTGCTAATGCGCAGCGAGGTAGGTCAGGTAGTTGTATCCGTGAAGAGAAGTGTTATAGATGTGGGAAAATAGGACATAAGAAGAATGAATGTAGATGGGCTCTAGGTGCTTGTTTTGGATGTGGTGAGGTAGGGCATAGAATTAGCGATTGTAAGAAAGAGAAAGGGGTAAAATGTTATCGGTGTGGTATGACTGGGCACATAGCGAGTGGATGTCGTAGTAATCGTATGAATGTGATTTGTGGTAATTGTGGTAAGGATGGTCATTATGCTAGAATGTGCAAGGAGCCGAGGGGTAAGTGTACTGAATGTGGTGCAGATGGGCATGTAGCTAGAGTATGTAGGAAGAAGGGATTAAGTCAGCCAGGATGTTCGGGAAACTAGAGTGTAAGAGGGTTCAGCTGGGTGAGTCCTCGAGTGTGTGCGGAGTGAAAGTGATGCATGTTCGTGAAGGTTTACTGTATGAAGACGTGACGGGTGAAAGAGCTTATGACTGCATGAGTCCAAAAGTAAATTTTAATGGAATAGAGCTAGTTGGTCGGATTGATACTGGTTGTGGTGTCAATTTAATGTTTAGGAATGCATATGGTAAGGTGAGGGATGGTTGTTAATTTAAGGGATGTAAGGGTGAAGTGAAAAGCATTGGTAACTTGAATATGTCTGTGTTAGGCAAGATGCGTGGAAATGTTAATGTTATGATTGGGGGGCTGATGATGGATGATAATGATTTTTACGTGGTTGAAGGAATGAATGAAAAATATGATGTATTGCTTGTGTATAAATTTTTGAAAAAAAATGTGGTATGATTGTACATCCAAGTGTGAATATGATAAAGATGAAAACTAAGGGTAATATTACTGGGAATTTTATTTAAATGAAGATGGTAGAGTGAGTGCAAAGGTGTGGAAAGGGGTGATACACTGATCAATGGAGAGGATGAAATATATGTCAAGGTGAGACAGGTACTGACTGGTAAAGTAAAGAATGATTATGATTGGACGTACAATACATTGAAAGAAAAAAAAATAGATTAGATGCAAGTAGAGGTGAGGTCGAAAGGGAATGATTTTTTTAAATGTAGTGAGATAAGCGGTGAATTTTGAGTCTTGGTGACGAGGATTTTGGGGTGTCAAAGCTACCAGAATTTAAAATAATTCTCAGTGATGAAACCCCACATTTCAGTGTTCCAGGCATTTTTCACCGCCTATCGCCAGAGAGATAGAGGAGCAGTGTCCAGGAATTAGAGCACATGGGTGTAATAGAAAGGAGTGAGAGTGCCTGGAATAGCCCTATTGTCCCTGTACGAAAGCCTGACTGAAGTTTACGCATGTGTATTGATTATAGGAAGGTGAATGAAGTAACTGTTAAAGAACGTTTATCTATGAATGTGGTGTCTGATTGTGTTTATAAGATGCATGGAATGAAATTTTTTACCAAATTAGATTTAGTTTGGGGCTATTACCAGATGCCTCTGGCAGAGGGGAGCTGGCCCATTACCACATTCTCGAGTAGGAACTGTCATTTTCAATTTAAAAGGTTGAGTTGTGGTCTTGATACCTTCCAGAGGGTGATGAATGTTGTTTTGGCTGGGTTTGATCGACAGAAGGTGACTGTGTTTACAGATGACATTTTGATAGCGAATGAAAATGTTGAGGAACACATGCAGTTGCTTGAGGCAGTGATGAGACAGTTAATAGAAGTAGGTGTGAAAGTTAAGCTTAAGAAGTGTGCGTGGTTGGCCAGGGATGTGGAATTTCTTGGGCATGTGGTGAGTGAATCAGGTATAAGGAAGAGTAATATGTTTTTAAATAAGGTGAGAGAATTTTCACGTCACCGGACTGTGCGCGAGTTGCAAGGTTTTCTTTGTTTGATTGAGTTTGGTCGCAAGTTTGTTAGACTGTTCAGGTAAAGGGAAGCCTTTTAATGAATGGACAGGTAAGAGGAATAGTACAAAGTTAAAATGGGATGATCAGATGATAGAAGCATTTAAAAGGTTGAGAGAAGAGACCGCAAAAGACGTCACTTGGTCATTTCCAGACTATAGTGAGAATGCAAATATGCTAGAGTTGTATACAGATGCGAGTGGGGTTAGGATGGGTGGTTGTTTAGTTCAAATGCAAGAAGCAAATGGAGAAGAGCAGTTGAGAGTAGTAGCGTATGTTAGTAAAGCGTTTAATAAGGCTAAACGGAAGTATTCAACGATTGACAGGGAATTGGCTGCAATAAGATTTTGTGTGAAAGCATTGAAAGTATTTTTGTATGATGTAAAATTTATTGTGCATACTGACCATCAGCCCTTAGTGTATATGATTAGGAAAGAGTGTGTGAATGCAAGGATTGCTAGGATAATGGAGAATTTTAATGAATTTGATTTTAGGTTAAAATATGTACCAGGAAGTAAAAATGTGATAGCAGATTCGATGTCGAGAATGCATGGTAGGATGGAAGATAATGAGAGTGATCATAATTCTGAAAGGTTGCCTAAGGGTTTAGCTGTGGAACAGAGGTTTGAAAGGAAAGATATGTTATATAAATACGTCTTAAGAGGGTTGGGTGATAGAGGGGGTTAGATAGGGAAATACCAGGTAGCATAAATGAGCTTAAACGAAGGGTGATGAATGAAGTATCGAAAGAAATGGTATATAAGGAGGAGAATAGTGTACATGAAGGAGATTTATTATCAATGATATTAATGGTGGTAGGTATGTTGTACGGTACTACTGTGTACTTGTGTTTTGGATGGAATCGACCGATGGAATATAGGGTATATAAGGAGAATGATAAGGAAAATATTATAAGGATTCAGTGTAACGAGGAATATTGCAAATTGTTGAGTGAGAAGGATAATGGTGAGAGTGACACTAATGCAAGATATGGGGTTATGGAGGACAGTGAATATGAAGAAGAACATACTGTCAAAGTGACAGAATTAAAAGGAGAGTAAATGTATGCATGCATGGTGTAAAAGGAAGAATGATGACATATGTGAATATAAAGTAGAATGAATATTGTAGTTTAATTGATACGGGAGAGCAAGTGTCATTGGTAAAGGTGTCAGTTATTAATGAAATTGAGAGGTACAATTAGGAATTGAAAAGACAGTGTATAATTGTGAGAATTCATGTGATAGGTCGGGGAAGTTTACTTGTTTGGGAAGAGGTGAGGTTGAAGGTGAAACTAGGGAGTATGGAAGATGAACATAATTTTATTGTAATGTGGGAAAATGAAATGCCTAGTTGTTTTTTATAGGAATCAATTTTTTAAGGTTGTATGATGTGCCAGTTGATATCGGTGAGGGTTTGCTTTTGAAGAATGACTGTAAGTTAATAGTAGTTAAGGATAATAGCATATTTATAGCAAATTTTATTGGCATGATTGATATTACGAAGAGTGAATATGATTTGTTGACCAAAGAAGAGATGGAAGAGATGCAAGATGAATGTTTGGAAACTAATAGGTTACGTGAATGTATTCTTAATGGTAGTAGGGTAGAAGAATGGCCATCTGATTTGGAAGTGTATAAGAAAGTTATTAAAAGATTTATTGTTTGGAAGAATATTGTGTTTTTTTTTTTTTTTTTTTTGCATATGGGAATGGATGAAGATGTATATGTTCCTGTATTTCCAATGCATGCAGCTGTAAGCATGTGTATGTTAGTGCGGGGACAGGTATGGGCATATGAGGAAGAATAAATTGTGTAGTGTATGCGAGAGAGATTGCTTACGCCTAGGTCGAGTCAAATTTGTAGGGATATAGAAACTAGTTGTGAGGATTGTCAGAAGGGGAAGTATCAGAGCGAGCATACAAGTCTGCCTGTTTTGAGGTTACGTATGAAAAAAACATTTGAGAGGTTAGTGATAGATTGTGTTTCGTTGCCTGTGACTACAAGGGGACACGTGGGAATGATTATTATGGTAGATCACATGAGTAAGTTTACGTATGCTGTTCCTATAAAGAGTAAAAGGAGTGAAACTGTAGAGAGAATGTTAAGTCAAGTGATGTTACCGATGTGTGTGTGTAAGCCTGCGAAAATGTTAAGTGATAATGGACCAGACTTTGTTGGATGGGAGTTTGAGCAGATGTTAAGAGAATGGGGTATTGAGCATGTGTATTCAACTCCATATATGCCTAGTGCGAATGGTTTGGCTGAAAGAACTGTAAGAACCTTGACTGAAATCTTGCAGATGATGAGTACATGTCATAATGATTTGGGTTTATATTGGGCATGCGTTGTGGACGTATAATGCGATGGTGCACAAGAGTACAGGTATGTCTCCTTTTAAGTTTGTGTTGAATTTGAAAAGGTAGTAAGACCAAGGTTGAGTGTGTCCGAGAATGATAGAGATGTTTCGAGGAAAGCGAATGAGAAGTTTGTAAGCTATAAAGTGGGAGAGAAAGTGTTAAAAGAAGTAATCGAAAAGGGAAGAATGAATGATAATAAGGTTCGTGATAAGTTTGAAGGTCCATATGAGGTGTTTGATGTTGGTTCTAGTGGGTTGAGCTATGTGTTGGGTTAAGTAGTTTGGAAAAAGTTAAGGCACACCAAAACCATTTGCTTAAATGGAAGGAAGTACCAGCATATAATCAGGAGAATGGGATGAATAAATGACTGAAAATGAATAAGTATGAACTCAGTATGTGTGACATTAGGATTACAAGATAAGAAATTAGTGTTAGTCGAGTATGGGAGGAAATAAAGCATGCATGACAAGGTGTAAATGTACAGGGGAGTATGGAAGATAAATATATTAATACAGATGAATCATGGCTAAGTATGAATGATAACTATTGTGTGTGCGGCTTTTCTTTAGATGATGTAAAAGAAAGTATGACCAATGAGAGAATGAGAGATAGGAGTATGATAAGTAGTATGGATGAATCCTCTATTAAAGTAGAAAATGGTTTGGATGAAATGGACGAATTGTTAACCGAAATAAGTGAGATTTTAGGGCCAGATGAGAACGAGGTAGATCGGATTGTACATAATATATTAGATGATAGGGATTTAGATAGAAATAATGTTAATGTAGCGAATGATTGTTATGAGGAAAAGGTGAATGAGGAGAATGTATGAAAGCCCAGTTACTCGGAGTAGAGGTCCCATTCCCGACTGCGACTGGGTAATGAGAGAAATAATGTAAGTAGTTATGTGAAAATGTAGATGGATTTGGCAAAGTAAAAGGAGAGAAATGTGGAGGATCAATTTTTGTTTTATTTTTATTTATTTTTGTTGTTTGCCAAATCCAGAGAGAGAGAGAGAGAGAGAGAGAGAGAGAGAGAGAGAGAGAGAGGGAGAGAGAGAGAGAGAGAGAGAGAGAGAGAGAGAGAGGTAGTTAGTGTATTGATTGTTTGTTGGAGACAGACTGTTGGTATAAATGAGATTGTTTGTTCATATTTTAGCTAAGTTAGGACAGTGGTGCGTGTCTTGGGTAAATTCTTATTTTGATTTGACTGCAGCAAGGGGTAGTTGTGTGAATGTTGGACCACTATTATTATATATTTTTACCCAGCTTGGAAGTGTTGATTTATTTTCTGAGTAAGTACAGTTTTGTTTATATTTGCTTGTGAATGATAGGAACAGTTTATTATTCATCTTTGATTATAGTGCAAAAGTTTAGTTAGCTAGGAGTGTTCGTAAGTGTTTTTTATTTTTTTCATTTGCAGACCTTAATTCCTCCTTTGGAGACATTTTTTTACGTGGAGTTGATTGTTGACGACCTGGTCAATGATAAGGAAGTTGATACGGCTACTCTGAATTACATAATTGTTGATGACCCGGACCTAATGAAATTCCGATTGCTGTTGATGATGACGATGATGATGATAATAACCACGACCCCCAATCAGGGAAGTAGTTGTGGCAAATTGCCACCCAGAGGACTGTTGACCACAAAGCTGTGGTAGTGGGCTGCACAAGGACAGTTGGTAGTGTGTGGACGATTGTGTTGTGTTTATAAAATATATTATATAAACATACAAATTCTGGTTTGCGGCTAATCTTATGTTTTGTTAAGGGTTTTGTTGGTTATTTTGATGGTGGTATGGTTAATGTCTATTTTATGTTGAGTGTATGATTACTGATAAGTGAGGTTTTTTTGGGAGTGGTTAGTTTTAGGAAATATAGTTTTAAGGTTCTGTTTTGTCTTTGTTTCCCTTCAGTCAAAGAGTCTGTGTTATCTTAATGTAAGGGGAAAGTTTTTGCAGAGGAGACATTTGTCAGTTAGTGTGATCAAAGGTGTAGGGGTTGTTATTGCGAAATCCTGCCACACCTCAATTATCAAGATTGTTTGTTTCATTTGCATATTCACTACGTCCCTCTACACCTATCACTTATTCTATACTACTATGAGATTCAGGGCCTCTGTAACACGGTTATTTGGACTTTGCTCCTTATCAATGCATCGGATGTAGCTGAAAGTTGACATATGTATATTTTACAACCACACACAAATTTTGTCAGCATTATCAATAACCTAAACCCGATAGTTTTAATTTTTATAGAGTAAAATGATCTAGCCGACGCCATGGCCAGTGATAACGAGCCAAGAGTCGGAAACATTCATTACGTAAGCAATGTAAACATTTTTTGACAAAATTTTGCCCTGCCCATCCACCAGACACCCATACACCTTGTTCCATCGGCTCTGAAACCCATAACAGTCAAGAATGGCTAGCAGGATTTAGAATTGCCCCCTTGGTTGCAAAACTGCATTTATCTTACGACTTGCAACTTTATACAGTCAAGAGAAAGCCCATGGCCATATTTACTATAGCCTGAATAAGTAATTATTCAGTTTCTAGTTTAAATCCAATGTTTATGGTCTGATTTGTATTTAGCGTAATATGATTATAATACTTGTAATGTCATTCAGGCTTTTGAACATTTCCATTAACTATTCACTAAGCCACCAAGAGAGAGAGAAAGAGAGAGATTGTATGTAAACAGTCTTTATATAACTATTTTTGTTAAAATAAGAATTTTGTGCTAAACTCTCCATCAGACCAACGGATCATCCGATATGATTTTTTTGCTTCTTCTTAGGCCGTACGACCGTGTTGGCTATGTTTTGGGCATGACTGCATTTTGTAAATAAATCATGAATAGTTTTAGGAGTTTTATTTGTACATCTAATGGGAATTTATAGAAGTAAAGTGAACATAATTCATTTATCCTTTAAAATAATTACTACATGTAGCAAACAAATAGTAGTAAAGATGATAATGCAATGAAGGAATGATACCATACTTTATCTTTAGCTTCAACAACGGCAATAACATACTCAGTTGCCATAATTTGTCAGCTTAATGAAATAACCTATCATCTAATGTTAAACTTAATTTCTGAGGAGACCATGGCTTATTGCACAGTGAAAAAAACATGACAAAGACTTTATGAATGGCGGAACGATACATAAATGTGGGTGGGGTATCTGTGCTAGCGTAGTAATACTACTGTAGCAGTAGTGCCGCAACAGTAGTATACATGAATTAAACGTTTAGGCCAACTGCTGGGATCCTTGAGGATCATTTAGCACTTCTTACAACTACTCGAGAAATGAGTTTTTATAGCCAGAATTTGAATTTTCTGATCCAACAATGCCCATGATAGCCATCAGTGTTATCCAGAATTATAACGAGGCCAAAGTGGGTTGAGCCTCATGAAGTCATCATTGTGACGATAATTATTGGGGAAGGTTTAAAGCCAAAATACGGTACCCGGCTTCTATTTTTTTTTTTCTCAGTAAATAGGTAGGTAGATAGACAATAAATAAAAATTGCTTGACATTGGATATAGCAGTTATCAATGAGCTTGTCTACTACGTTTTTGAAAATTAACAACTATTCCCTACACCTTGTCAATCTGATTGTGACCTATAAAGTAGACTGTAATTTCTTAGGAAACTTGTTTTGGGAGTTAGACTAATAATCGAAGTGTTTTTGTATTTATTAACATATTTTGTTGATTTGTTCATTATGACAATTATCAGTGGAGAGGTTTCAGAGTTCATAAATGTGTACTGCTTTGCTTTTATTTAAACGTTTGTGTCATTGTTGGCAGAGGTATAGCTTTCGTTACGTATAGCCAATCATCGATCGAGAAAGAGGGAAGAAATGCCGTCATAAGTTACGTAACGAGTGCGTTCGAAACCTTTTCTCTGAATAAGTTGGCCCATCTACAAAAAAAAACGTCCCTTTTACATTATAAGTACCAAATTTATTCATCCTACGTAATGCAGAATATAGTCAAAATTTATGTGTAGATATAATGTGCATTCTGAATAAGCGTTATATTTATGAAATTCATAGATAAATAATTATTGCGAAAAAAACCGTGTTACAGAGGCCCTGAATCTCATAGTAGGGCATATTCCTTACAACTTTAGCATTGAGGTCATGAATTATTGTTTTTATCTCTCTCTCTCTCTCTCTCTCTCTCTCTCTCTCTCGCTCTCTCTCTCTCTCTCTCTCTCTCTCTCTCTCTCTCTCTTTTTGTATATATACATATATATATATATATATATATATTTATGTGTATATATATATGTATATATATATATATATTATATATATATATATATATATATATATAAATATACATATATATATATATATATATATACATATATATATATACATATACATATATATATATATATATATATATAATATGATTTCGACTCCCTGGTCTGGGTCTCGAAATCGTGACTGGAAACCAAACATCTATTATATACTGTATACTACGACTAGCAGGTTAATCAACCTATCAAATTCCAAATCACTTGTTTGCTTTTACATTTTAACTGTTACACTTTAAAATATTGTTACATAGATTCTGTGACAGTTAAATAACTCCCAGATAGCAATATATAAAACACTGGATATCCAAAGGTTTTTTACGTACACTCAAAACTACATGGGGTAATTATTCTTAAGAATAAGTATCAGGCTGATAGCAAGAACGATCGTGAATGGGTAAAAGTGGCGAGTAAGAAAAGGGCTAGGAAGAGTATGATCAAGGATAGGAGTATGACTGTGGAATTAGATTCCTTATATTCTAGCGAGGGAGTAGGAAACAAGAAGGAAGGTAGCAGTGATGATAGCAGTGAGAATGAACGTGATGTGTGTAAGACTGTGTTTATGAGAGAGGTACCTCTGTGTGAAAGGTTCAATGAGCATAGTAGTAGGGATGTATACGAGTTTTTCAAGGAGTATGAGAGGTATTGTCAGGATAAGTATGGTGATAGTAAAAGAGTTTGGGCTAGGGAGTTAGGAGAATATTTGACTGGGTATTTGCTGACGATGTATGGAGTGATAATGAGTGTAGGTGACGTTGATTATGAAAGTGTGAAAAAGAAAATAATTGAGCAGGTAAAACGTATGAAAGGAAGTGTTAAGTATAAGCGTAAGAATGATTTTGATGAAGCATGGTAAGAATGATTTTGATGAAGCACGGATGAATGCAGGAGAAGCAATATCGATGTATGTATGTAGGTTGGAAACTTTAGCTAGGAAGAAGTATGGGGATGAAGGTATAAATGAGAATAAGGAGTTAATGAGGAAGTTTTTGGCTACTGTACCTGAGAATGTTGCTGAGTTTATTAATTTGAAACGCAAGGAGAAAATGAGGTGGACGCAAGAGAGATTGACATGGGATGATATACTAGAGATAGTTGAGGATTATGAGTTAGATAGGTGCATGAAAGAAAGTAAATCTGTGAGTGTAAGAACTGGAATGGAAGAAAGTGTAATAGAATTTGGTAGTTATAAGGATGCAATTTTAAGAGGGCCAATAAGGATAGATGATCAGGTAGTAGATAGGAGTGTTAGGGCGAGTAATGTGGGAATACCTGTAAGGACAAATGATGGGTTTAGTCAAGGGAATCAGGTTTGGAGGGATAGGAGTGCTAATGCGCAGCGAGGTAGGTCAGGTAGTTGTATCCGTGAAGAGAAGTGTTATAGATGTGGGAAAATAGGACATAAGAAGAATGAATGTAGATGGGCCTCTAGGTGCTTGTTTTGGATGTGGTGAGGTAGGGCATAGAATTAGCGATTGTAAGAAAGAGAAAGGGGTAAAATGTTATCGGTGTGGTATGACTGGGCACATAGCGAGTGGATGTCGTAGTAATCGTATGAATGTGATTTGTGGTAATTGTGGTAAGGATGGTCATTATGCTAGAATGTGCAAGGAGCCGAGGGGTAAGTGTACTGAATGTGGTGCAGATGGGCATGTAGCTAGAGTATGTAGGAAGAAGGGATTAAGTCAGCCAGGATGTTCGGGAAACTAGAGTGTAAGAGGGTTCAGCTGGGTGAGTCCTCGAGTGTGTGCGGAGTGAAAGTGATGCATGTTCGTGAAGGTTTACTGTATGAAGACGTGACGGGTGAAAGAGCTTATGACTGCATGAGTCCAAAAGTAAATTTTAATGGAATAGAGCTAGTTGGTCGGATTGATACTGGTTGTGGTGTCAATTTAATGTTTAGGAATGCATATGGTAAGGTGAGGGATGGTTGTTAATTTAAGGGATGTAAGGGTGAAGTGAAAAGCATTGGTAACTTGAATATGTCTGTGTTAGGCAAGATGCGTGGAAATGTTAATGTTATGATTGGGGGGCTGATGATGGATGATAATGATTTTTACGTGGTTGAAGGAATGAATGAAAAATATGATGTATTGCTTGTGTATCAAATTTTTGAAAAAAAAATGTGGTATGATTGTACATCCAAGTGTGAATATGATAAAGATGAAAACTAAGGGTAATATTACTGGGAATTTTATTTTAAAGATGGTAGAGTGAGTGCAAAGGTGTGGAAAGGGGTGATACACTGATCAATGGAGAGGATGAAATATATGTCAAGGTGAGACAGGTACTGACTGGTAAAGTAAAGAATGATTATGATTGGACGTACAATACATTGAAAGAAAAAAATTAGATTAGATGCGAGTAGAGGTGAGGTCGAAAGGGAATGATTTTTTTAAATGTAGTGAGATAAGCGGTGAATTTTGAGTCTTGGTGACGAGGATTTTGGGGTGTCAAAGCTACCAGAATTTAAAATAATTCTCAGTGATGAAACCCCACATTTCAGTGTTCCAGGCATTTTTCACCGCCTATCGCCAGAGAGATAGAGGAGCAGTGTCAGGAATTAGAGCACATGGGTGTAATAGAAAGGAGTGAGAGTGCCTGGAATAGCCCTATTGTCCCTGTACGAAAGCCTGACTGAAGTTTACGCATGTGTATTGATTATAGGAAGGTGAATGAAGTAACTGTTAAAGAACGTTTATCTATGAATGTGGTGTCTGATTGTGTTTATAAGATGCATGGAATGAAATTTTTTACCAAATTAGATTTAGTTTGGGGCTATTACCAGATGCCTCTGGCAGAGGGGAGCTGGCCCATTACCACATTTTCGAGTAGGAACTGTCATTTTCAATTTAAAAGGTTGAGTTGTGGTCTTGATACCTTCCAGAGGGCGATGAATGTTGTTTTGGCTGGGTTTGATCGACAGAAGGTGACTGTGTTTACAGATGACATTATGATAGCGAATGAAAATGTTGAGGAACACATGCTGTTGCTTGAGGCAGTGATGAGACAGTTAATAGAAGTAGGTGTGAAAGTTAAGCTTAAGAAGTGTGCGTGGTTGGCCAGGGATGTGGAATTTCTTGGGCATGTGGTGAGTGAATCAGGTATAAGGAAGAGTAATATGTTTTTAAATAAGGTGAGAGAATTTTCACGTCACGGACTGTGCGCGAGTTGCAAGGTTTTCTTTGTTTGATTGAGTTTGGTCGCAAGTTTGTTAGACTGTTCAGGTAAAGGGAAGCCTTTTAATGAATGGACAGGTAAGAGGAATAGTACAAAGTTAAAATGGGATGATCAGATGAAAGAAGCATTTAAAAGGTTGAGAGAAGAGACCGCAAAAGACGTCACTTGGTCATTTCCAGACTATAGTGAGAATGCAAATATGCTAGAGTTGTATACAGATGCGAGTGGGGTTAGGATGGGTGGTTGTTTAGTTCAAATGCAAGAAGCAAATGGAGAAGAGCAGTTGAGAGTAGTAGCGTATGTTAGTAAAGCGTTTAATAAGGCTAAACGGAAGTATTCAACGATTGACAGGGAATTGGCTGCAATAAGATTTTGTGTGAAAGCATTGAAAGTATTTTTGTATGATGTAAAATTTATTGTGCATACTGACCATCAGCCCTTAGTGTATATGATTAGGAAAGAGTGTGTGAATGCAAGGATTGCTAGGATAATGGAGAATTTTAATGAATTTGATTTTAGGTTAAAATATGTACCAGGAAGTAAAAATGTGATAGCAGATTCGATGTCGAGAATGCATGGTAGGATGGAAGATAATGAGAGTGATCATAATTCTGAAAGGTTGCCTGAGGGTTTAGCTGTGGAACAGAGGTTTGAAAGGAAAGATATGTTATATAAATACGTCTTAAGAGGGTTGGGTGATAGAGGGGGTTAGATAGGGAAATACCAGGTAGCATAAATGAGCTTAAACGAAGGGTGATGAATGAAGTATCGAAAGAAATGGTATATAAGGAGGAGAATAGTGTACATGAAGGAGATTTATTATCAATGATATTAATGGTGGTAGGTATGTTGTACGGTACTACTGTGTACTTGTGTTTTGGATGGAATCGACCGATGGAATATAGGGTATATAAGGAGAATGATAAGGAAAATATTATAAGGATTCAGTGTAACGAGGAATATTGCAAATTGTTGAGTGAGAAGGATAATGGTGAGAGTGACACTAATGCAAGATATGGGGTTATGGAGGACAGTGGAATATGAAGAAGAACATACTGTCAAAGTGACAGAATTAAAAGGAGAGTAAATGTATGCATGCATGGTGTAAAAGGAAGAATGATGACATATGTGAATATAAAGTAGAATGAATATTGTAGTTTAATTGATACGGAGAGCAAGTGTCATTGGTAAAGGTGTCAGTTATTAATGAAATTGAGAGGTACAATTAGGAATTGAAAAGACAGTGTATAATTGTGAGAATTCATGTGATAGGTCGGGGAAGTTTACTTGTTTGGGAAGAGGTGAGGTTGAAGGTGAAACTAGGGAGTATGGAAGATGAACATAATTTTATTGTAATGTGGGAAAATGAAATGCCTAGTTGTTTTTTATAGGAATCAATTTTTTAAGGTTGTATGATGTGCCAGTTGATATCGGTGAGGGTTTGCTTTTGAAGAATGACTGTAATTTAATAGTAGTTGAGGATAATAGCATATTTATAGCAAATTTTATTGGCATGATTGATATTACGAAGAGTGAATATGATTTGTTGACCAAAGAAGAGATGGAAGAGATGCAAGATGAATGTTTGGAAACTAATAGGTTACGTGAATGTATTCTTAATGGTAGTAGGGTAGAAGAATGGCCATCTGATTTGGAAGTGTATAAGAAAGTTATTAAAAGATTTATTGTTTGGAAGAATATTGTGTTTTTTTTTTTTTTTTTTTTTTGCATATGGGAATGGATGAAGATGTATATGTTCCTGTATTTCCAATGCATGCAGCTGTAAGCATGTGTATGTTAGTGCGGGACAGGTATGGGCATATGGGGAAGAATAAATTGTGTAGTGTATGCGAGAGAGATTGCTTACGCCTGGGTCGAGTCAAATTTGTAGGGATATAGAAACTAGTTGTGAGGATTGTCAGAAGGGGAAGTATCAGAGCGTGCATACAAGTCTGCCTGTTTTGAGGTTACGTATGAAAAAAACATTTGAGATGTTAGTGATAGATTGTGTTTCGTTGCCTGTGACTACAAGGGGACACGTGGGAATGATTATTATGGTAGATCACATGAGTAAGTTTACGTATGCTGTTCTTATAAAGAGTAAAAGGAGCGAAACTGTAGAGAGAATGTTAAGTCAAGTGATGTTACCGATGTGTGTGTGTAAGCCTGCAAAAATGTTAAGTGATAATGGACCAGACTTTGTTGGATGGGAGTTTGAGCAGATGTTAAGAGAATGGGGTATTGAGCATGTGTATTCAACTCCATATATGCCTAGTGCGAATGGTTTGGCTGAAAGAACTGTAAGAACCTTGACTGAAATCTTGCAGATGATGAGTACATGTCATAATGATTTGGGTTTATATTGGGCATGCGTTGTGGACGTATAATGCGATGGTGCACAAGAGTACAGGTATGTCTCCTTTTAAGTTTGTGTTGAATTTTGAAAAGGTAGTAAGACCAAGGTTGAGTGTGTCCGAGAATGATAGAGATGTAGTGTATGCGAGAGAGATTGCTTACGCCTGGGTCGAGTCAAATTTGTAGGGATATAGAAACTAGTTGTGAGGATTGTCAGAAGGGGAAGTATCAGAGCGTGCATACAAGTCTGCCTGTTTTGAGGTTACGTATGAAAAAAACATTTGAGAGGTTAGTGATAGATTGTGTTTCGTTGCCTGTGACTGCAAGGGGACACGTGGGAATGATTATTATGGTAGATCACATGAGTAAGTTTACGTATGCTGTTCCTATAAAGAGTAAAAGGAGTGAAACTGTAGAGAGAATTTTAAGTCAAGTGATGTTACCGATGTGTGTGTGTAAACCTGCGAAAATGTTAAGTGATAATGGACCAGACTTTGTTGGATGGGAGTTTGAGCAGATGTTAAGAGAATGGGGTATTGAGCATGTGTATTCAACTCCATATATGCCTAGTGCGAATGATTTGGCTGAAAGAACTGTAAGAACCTTGACTGAAATCTTGCAGATGATGAGTACATGTCATAATGATTTGGGTTTATATTGGGCATGCGTTGTGGACGTATAATGCGATGGTGCACAAGAGTACAGGTATGTCTCCTTTTAAGTTTGTGTTGAATTTTGAAAAGGTAGTAAGACCAAGGTTGAGTGTGTCCGAGAATGATAGAGATGTTTCGAGGAAAGCGAATGAGAAGTTTGTAAGCTATAAAGTGGGAGAGAAAGTGTTAAAAGAAGTAATCAAAAAGGGAAGAATGAATGATAATAAGGTTCGTGATAAGTTTGAAGGTCCATATGAGGTGTTTGATGTTGGTTCTAGTGGGTTGAGCTATGTGTTGGGTTGAGTAGTTTGGAAAAAGTTAAGGCACACCAAAACCATTTGCTTAAATGGAAGGAAGTACCAGCATATAATCAGGAGAATGGGATGAATAAATGACTGAAAATGAATAAGTATGAACCCAGTATGTGTGTGACATTAGGATTACAAGATAAGAAATTAGTGTTAGTCGAGTATGGGAGGAAATAAAGCATGCATGACAAGGTGTAAATGTACACGGGGGTATGGAAGATAAATATATTAATACAGATGAATCATGGCTAAGTATGAATGATAACTATTGTGTGTGCGGCTTTTCTTTAGATGATGTAAAAGAAAGTATGACCAATGAGAGAATGAGAGATAGGAGTATGATAAGTAGTATGGATGAATCCTCTATTAAAGTAGAAAATGGTTTGGATGAAATGGACGAATTGTTAACCGAAATAAGTGAGATTTTAGGGCCAGATGAGAACGAGGTAGATCGGATTGTACATAATATATTAGATGATAGGGATTTAGATAGAAATAATGTTAATGTAGCGAATGATTGTTATGAGGAAAAGGTGAATGAGAGAATGTATGAAAGCCCAGTTACTCGGAGTAGAGGTCCCATTCCCGACTGCGACTGGGTAATGAGAGAAATAATGTAAGTAGTTATGTGAAAATGTAGATGGATTTGGCAAAGTAAAAGGAGAGAAATGTGGAGGATCAATTTTTGTTTTATTTTTATTTATTTTTGTTGTTTGCCAAATCCAGAGAGAGAGAGAGAGAGAGAGAGAGAGAGAGAGAGAGAGAGAGAGAGAGAGAGAGAGAGAGAGAGAGAGAGAGAGAGAGAGAGGTAGTTAGTGTATTGATTGTTTGTTGGAGACAGACTGTTGGTATAAATGAGATTGTTTGTTCATATTTTAGCTAAGTTAGGACAGTGGTGCGTGTCTTGGGTAAATTCTTATTTTGATTTGACTGCAGCAAGGGGTAGTTGTGTGAATGTTGGACCACTATTATTATATATTTTTACCAGCTTGGAAGTGTTGATTTATTTTCTGAGTAAGTACAGTTTTGTTTATATTTGCTTGTGAATGATAGGAACAGTTTATTATTCATCTTTGATTATAGTGCAAAAGTTTAGTTAGCTAGGAGTGTTCGTAAGTGTTTTTTATTTTTTTCATTTGCAGACCTTAATTCCTCCTTTGGAGAAATTTTTTTACGTGGAGTTGATTGTTGACGACCTGGTCAATGATAAGGAAGTTGATACGGCTACTCTGAATTACATAATTGTTGATGACCCGGACCTAATGAAATTCCGATTGCTGTTGATGATGACGATGATGATGATAATAACCACGACCCCAATCAGGGAAGTAGTTGTGGCAAATTGCCACCCAGAGGACTGTTGACCACAAAGCTGTGGTAGTGGGCTGCACAAGACAGTTGGTAGTGTGTGGACGATTGTGTTGGTGTTTATAAAATATATTATATAAACATACAAATTCTGGTTTGCGGCTAATCTTATGTTTTGTTAAGGGTTTTGTTGGTTATTTTGATGGTGGTATGGTTAATGTCTATTTTGTGTTGAGTGTATGATTACTGATAAGTGAGGTTTTTTTGGGAGTGGTTAGTTTTAGGAAATATAGTTTTAAGGTTCTGTTTTGTCTTTGTTTCCCTTCAGTCAAAGAGTCTGTGTTATCTTAATGTAAGGGGAAAGTTTTTGCAGAGGAGACATTTGTCAGTTAGTGTGATCAAAGGTGTAGGGGTTGTTATTGCGA
>NC_090741.1:131004107-131009107 GCF_036898095.1 Palaemon carinicauda | reverse complement strand
TGAGACGATGCTGGTACGGAGACTTCAGGCTTGAGAACGTAGCAGAAGGGCGGCTGAAGTTCAGATGAAGCTGGCACGATGACTTGATTCGAAGACGTCACAGAAAGGGTGGCATCAAGAAGGGACATCAGAGGTCTTCTTCCAAGGATTCGATGATACGGTTGCACGAAGGCAGGCTGCAGGCAGTGTTGGCTACTTCTTGTCACAAGCAGAGAGGGCTGGCTGCTTCATTTTTTTCTTCTTCTCGGCCATAGCAGGATCTTTTGGAGAAAGGCTTTTGTTGTCTGAAGGGAAGACTAGAATCTTGATCTATCACACTTCTGGTCATCTCTGTTTCTTATCTTGCTAGAACTTAGATCTTATCTGCTTCGGACATAGTTCCTCTCTTGTCTTATGTCCTTTCCTATCGCTCTTGGACAATCTCTTCTTGGAGTTTATATACCCAGGTATGGGCTGAGTTAATTACAGTGGGCAGTCTTCATCTCCATTGAAGGTGTTCTTTTAAACAATTCTGCATCTCTATTAGCTTCCTCAAAAACACCCTCTTCGATCACGCCATGGAAGCTTCTAAAAGAAATTTTTTATGCAATCTGGACCACGTGTTAAGTCGTAACAAAAGGGAAGCACGTGTCTTTTCATGATGACATATATCCTAAACAAGAATTTCCCTCAGGCTCGGTTTCAGAAAATATGCTGACTCCACTAATTAAGACGATGATATCTTGGTCAAAGCCGAATAGTTTCCTTTTCACGGCAGGCACTCTTGGCGAGGCTTAGTTTACTTCCAAATTGCTAATGAAAATGAAGAGATGATAGGATTTATTAAACAGGGTCGTCGTCGAATCTCGTCTTGCCTCTCTGCTCACACTTTGGGAATAGATATTTTTGTCTTTTATAATATCCTTTTAAAAGTATTATGTCTACCCATGACACTCGGTACTGTAGGTCTGGTCACTATTCTCCAACAAAATCTAGAATGGTTCTGGGAACTCGTTGGTTAGAGGTAATCTCCTTAACGAAGAGTTGACCAACACCTGCCATCCTACCGTAAACTGTCTGTCCGTACTCTTCATACTAGACCTTTTCTTTGACAGTCTTAGACTTCTTTTCATGTCTTCTAAGAAAATTTCCTTAACTCGCCAATTCCTTCCCTTCAATCCTTGACATTTCTTCGTCCTTTTCCTCGTGATCCTTCCTTTTTCGTGCAAACATTTTCTTTGTTCGTCCTTGACTCATTATCTTCATGCATTCTAGTGAGAATTTCCTTTTTTCGACAAGACTTTTTTTTTAAAAATTCCTGACATTTTCTCTTTTCATTTCCTCTCAGTCCTTCCATTTTTTTGCTATCATTTTCTTAGGTCCTTTCTTGAAGGATTTCCTCGTACTTCCATCGGGCGAAAGGGAGCTTCCTTGATGCTCTTTTTGAGCTTTTCAGCCGTGTGACATACGTGACATGCAGGGCAAAACTGGCTCACGTCCTTATGCATGCCAGGTCAGAAAAAGTGTTTCATTATCTTATTCGTAGTCTTCCTAATCCCAATATGTCCCGTCACATATGCTACTGCGATCACTTGTCTTCTCAACGGTGCGGGAATTAATACCTGACGATAAATCCCCATTTGGTATTCCAGGGGATATCGTCCACCACATAGCACAATAACTCTGTTAACGTGGCATCCTTCTGTTGCAATTCTATCAGCCTTTCCCTACTCACTTTTCCTACTTCTAATGTTGAATTTACTACTTCTTCCAAGTCCAATTCTACTTTCTCCCTTTATCCGCTTGTCTGCCGTTCCTCTTTGCTCTGGCCTCTTTGGGAGTTCTCTTCTTGTGTACCATCAAAGGAATCCTCTCATTCAGAAAACAAATCCTCTAAGTCCATTGCTCCTATTTATTTTACTTCTTTGTCCTCTTATCCACTTGTCTGTCATTCCTCTTCGCTGGGGTCTATTCAGGAGTTCTATTCTGCACACCATCAAGGGAATCCTCTTCTTCAGAAAACAAATCCTCTAATATCATTGCTCCTCCAATTTATTTTTCTTCTTTGTCCTCTTATCCATTCGTCTGTCAGAATCTCTTTGATTGGGCTTAATTTGGAATTATCCTCTTGTGTACCATCAAAGGAATCCTTTTCTTCGAAAATCAAATCCTCTAAGTTCAGTACTCCTTCTATTTATTTCTCTTCTCTGTTCACTCGTCTGTCGTTCCTCTTCACTCGGGCTTACTCAAGATTTCTCCTCTTGTGTACTATAAAGGGATTCCTCTCCTTCAAAAAACAAATCTTCTAAGTTCATCACTACTCCTATCTGGTTTTCTTATTAAGCAGCTAATTTCTTCTTCATACTCATGTCATAACATAACTTGAAAACAGAGAATGGTAGTCCTTCTTGAGTTCATTCGTAGGACTGTACTTCAAATGTTTTTCCGTTACAAGGGGACAAGGCACGAAAGCCGCTCTACCAACCTGATTACCCAGCAGGATGTCTACTCCTTTGACAGCCATCGAATCCTTCACTGCAAAGTTAAAATAACCTGTAACCCTTGCATGACAGTTTCAAGCAGCAAATAAGGGTGACCTCCTCACATGCTATTCCCTTCAGAATAACTGAGTCCCCTCTGAGTGACTTTTCCACCAAAGGGTGTACTCCTCATACCACCACACTATGGGTGCAGCTTGTGTCATGAAATATCCTGACCGGGGTTCAATCTCTCCCGTCAATTGCAGCTAACATTCCTTCATAAATATATGGTGTAAATGTATCAACTCTGTTTGAGTTCATCCTGCTCTTTGTATAAATACTGGTGTGGCGTGGTCCCTGAAGTGGGTTTGGAGTGAAACACGCCGACCTTTTCATGTATATTCTTAGTCGATTGTCGCTGGAAAAATTACATACATAAGAAATTCTTAGTGACAATTCTTCTATTAATAAAAAATAACACATCAAAAGAAAAATATCATTTACATTCAAATCAGCAATATTTTATTGGAAAAACTCTGTTGCTATAATTCCAGTAAATGTAATTCCTTGGTATTCTATTTCTTTCATATTACACACATTTCAGGAAGATTTCCAATAAACACCTCTGGTATAATAACTTGTTTATAAAACTTCATAACACTAGGCAGGTGAATCCCTTGGTTCTGTTATACATCGAGTCTTGAAGAAATATGCACTAAGCATTAATAGGCATCAAATGTCACGAGAGAATTCCACTAAATATTTTTTTGGGCTGAAGCCATGTCGTCCTGATGGAAGTTCCATCAGGACGACATGGCCATCTCACCCAAAAATAGATTTTTCGCTTCGCTCAAAATCTGTTTTTTGGGCTCAAGCCATGTCGTCCTGATGGAACTTCCATCAGGACGACATGGCCATCTCACCCAAAAATAGATTTTTTGCTTCGCTCAAAATCTGTTATTCGATCTGTGGCATGTTTTATCTAGCCTAACCCCTTACGACCTCTAGTTTCCCTTCATTAAATTGCTAAGACCTCCTGATAATATCCTTTACTTAACGAACTGTTTGCTCTCCCATTGTAAGGACCGCCCGGCTCTGTCCCCTCATGGACTGCTGGCAAGTTCCTACCGGGGGAACGCCGGTATTAAAACAAGCACACAACCCCTCACAATACTGTCAAAAATGTCTATATCTCATCAAATTAACAACTTCATTAAGCTATTGTTATTTAAACTCAACCCTGACAACCCTTTAAGTCTATAAATCTCAGTACACTGTGAGGCTTACCTTATAATTCCATCTAAAGGGCATCAATGTGGACTTTCCCAAGCACATCCACTCACAACGACTACTTTTGTTTGAAAGATCCATCTTTCTCTCCAATGCACTTGAGAGGGTGGCGGGGAAAACGAACCGAGGGTTCCTTTTTGTTCATCACAAAGAGAACAAACATATAAAGCATCCCACATAATCATTGTCCCTGAAGGAAACATGCTCATTTGTAATTTTCTTATGATTTGACAAAGCATAAGCTTCTATTAGGTGACCCGAAATTTAATTGTAAAATTTGAATTTACCGCAAACAGTTATTCAAAGTTGCGTACGGAAGAGTGAAATTTCCCTGCGTGAAATTTCCCTGCTTGAAATTTCCCTGCGTTTACAACTGGCTAGTTTATTTTACTCACCGTCCTTTCCCGATTTCTTCTTCGTCTTCGTATTCTGTGAAGTAGAATTATCCTTTTTCACTTGGGCGATTGCTCTCAGTTGGTTTAACCATCATTCCTTAATGATAAGGTCTCTCTTGACCCACTTAAAAGAGACAATATCAACCTTCTGTACGTCTTTCACGATACTTGAAGGAGGACGATTCAACGTTTGTTGCTGTGGTACTATCGCATTCTGCTTAGGGCCAGTACCAGTGCTACTTTAGTTTTGTTTATTCAACTTGTTCCGTAGTTATTACTGAACTGGTTGCCATGGTTCAGCAAATTCTTGAACCTCGGTAGGAACGTCAGTCGAGACTTCCTGCTCGAAATGCGTATACCACTAATAATATTATAATCTTCACTCAGCGAAGCGGCTTTATCAAGTTTCTACATTCTCTCTCTCTCTCTCTCTCTCTCTCTCTCTCTCTCTCTCTCTCTCTCTCTCTCTCTCTCTCTCTCTCTCTCTCTCTCTCTCTCAAGTGCGTTCAAATGTATTCAGGAATCTGTCGTATATACTGTCGTAGTTTTATCAATTCTCACAAATCATCCATCTCTTTTACATTAGCAGCCTCTGCCCGTCTCTTAAAACTCCGTCGTACCTTATGATCGTAATCCAGAAAAGAGCATTATCTCGTCCTTTCTCTAATTTCGGAACCTTTCATTAGAATATTAAAGGGCCATCTGATACACTTGCAGGAAACTCCTCTTCACCTCTTGATACTTCATCCTTTGGCCCTGATATAAGGATAAGTAAGCACTGTGGCCCTTCCCAAAGAGCTCACTGCAATAACACAGACCATTTAACTTCTGGATGTTTCATCGTCGCTTCAACCAT
>NC_090741.1:130969107-130999107 GCF_036898095.1 Palaemon carinicauda | reverse complement strand
TTCTAATGAAAGGTTCCGAAATTAGAGAAAGGACGAGAAAATGCTCTTTTCTGGATTACGATCATAAGGTACGACGGTGTTTTGAAAGAAGGACAGAGGCTGCTAATGTAAAAGAGATGAAAGATTTGTGAGAATTGATAAAACTACGACAGTATATACGACAGATTCCTGAATACATTTGAACGCACTTGAGAGAGAGAGAGAGAGAGAGAGAGAGAGAGAGAGAGAGAGAGAGAGAGAGAGAGGATGTAGAAACTTGATAAAGCCGCTTCGCTGAGTGAAGATTATAATATTATTAGTAGTATACGCATTTCGAGCAGGAAGTCTCGACTGACGTTCCTACCGAGGTTCAAGAGTTTGCAGAACCATGGAAACCAGTTCAGTAATAACTACGGAACAAGTTGAATAAACAAAACTA
This sequence comes from Palaemon carinicauda, assembly GCF_036898095.1. Taxonomy (NCBI): domain Eukaryota; kingdom Metazoa; phylum Arthropoda; class Malacostraca; order Decapoda; family Palaemonidae; genus Palaemon; species Palaemon carinicauda. Next base: position 130,998,689 of record NC_090741.1, on the reverse strand, counting down.
AAGTAGCACTGGTACTGGCCCTAAGCAGAATGCGATAGTACCACAGCAACAAACGTTGAATCGTCCTCTTTCAAGTATCGTGAAAGACGTACAGAAGGTTGATATTGTCTCTTTTAAGTGTGGCAACAGAGACCTTATCATTAAGGAATGATGGTTAAACCAACTGAAAGCAATCGCCCAAGTGATAAAGGATAATTCTACTTCACAGAATACGAAGACGAAGAAGAAATCGGGAAAGGACGGATAGTAAAATAAACTAGCCCGTTGTAAACGCAGGGAAATTTCAAGCAGGGAAATTTCACGCAGGGAAATTTCACTCTTCCGTACGCAACTTTGAATAACTGTTTGTGGTAAATTCAAAATTTGCAATTAAATTTCGGGTCACCTAATACAAGCTAATGCTTTGTCAAATCATAAGAAAATTACATATGAGCATGTTTCCTTCAGGGGCAATGATTATGTGGGATGCTTTATATGTTCGTTCTCTTTTTGATGAACAAAAAGGAACCCTCGGTTCGTTTTCCCCCGCCGCCCTCTCAAGTGCATGGGAGAGAAAGGTGGATATTTCAAACAAAAGTAGTCGTTGAGAGTGGATGTGCTTGGGAAAGTCCACATTGATGCCCTTTAGATGGAATTATAAGGTAAGCCTCACAGTGTACTGAGATTTTTAGACTTAAAAGGGTTGTCAGGGTTGCTGTTTAAATAACAATAGCTTAATGAAGTTGTTAATATGATGAAATATAGAAATTTTTGACAGTATTGTGAGGGGTTGTGTGCTTGTTTTAACACTGGCATTCCCCCGGTAGGAACTTGCCAGCAGTCCATGAGGGGACAGAGCTGGGCGGTCCTTACAGTGGGAGAGCAAACAGTTCGTTAAGTAAAGGATATTATCAGGAGGTCCTAGCAATTTATTGAAGGGAAACTAGAGGCCGTAAGGGGTTAGGCTAGATAAAACATGCCACAGATCGAATAAATATTTAGTGGAACTCTCTCGTGACATTTGATGCCTATTAATACTTAGTGCATATTTCTTCAAGACTCGGTGTATAACAGAACCAAGGGATTCACCTGCCTAGTGTTATGAAGTTTTATAAACAAGTTATTATACCAGAGGTGTTTATTGGAAATCTTCCTGAAATGTGTGTAATATGAAAGAAATAGAATACAAAGGAATTACATTTACTGGAATTATAGCAATAGAGTTTTTCCAATAAAATATTGTTGATTTGAATATAAATGATATTTTTCTTTTGATGTGCTATTTTTTATTAATAGAAGAATTGTCACTATGAATTTCTTATGTATGTATAATTTCCAGCGACCATCGACTAAGAATATACATGAAAAGGTCGACGTGTTTCACTCCAAACCCACTTCAGGGACCGTGCCACACCAGTATTTATACGAAGAGCAGGATGACCTCAAACAGAGTTGATACATTTACACCATATATTTATGAAGGAATGTTAGCTGCAATTGACGGGAGAGATTGAACCCCGGTCAGGATATTTCATGACAAAAGTTGCACCCATAGTGTGGTGGTATGAGGAGTAAACTCTTTGGTGGAAATGTCACTCACAGGGGACTCAGTTATTCTGAAGGGAATAGGATGTGAGGAGGTCACCCTTATTTGCTGCTTGAAACTGTTATGCAAGGGTGACAGGTTATTTTGACTTTGCAGTGAAAGATTCAATAGTTGTCAAAGGAGTAGACATCCTGCTGGGTAATCAGGTTGGTAGAGCGGCTTTCGTGCCTTGTCCCCTTGTAACGGAAAAACATTTGAAGTACGGTCATACGAATGAACTCAAGAAGGACTACCATTCTCTGTTTTCAAGTTATGTTATGACATGAGTATGAAGAAGAAAGTAGCCTCTTAAGAAGAAAACCAGATTGGAGTAGTGATGAACTTAGAAGATTTGTTTTCTGAAGGAGAGGAATCCCTTTATAATACACAAGAGGAGAATTTTCGAGTAAGCCCGAGTGAAGAGGAACGACAGACGAGTGAACAAGAGGACAGAGAAGAGAAATAAATAGGAGTACAGAACTTAGAGGATTTGATTCTCGTTACTGAACTTAGAGGATTTGATTTTCGAAGAAAAGGATTCCTTTGATGGTACACAAGAGGATAATTCCAAATTAAGCCCAATCCAAGAGATCTGACAGACGAATGGATAAGAGGACAAAGAAGAAAAATAAATTGGAGGAGCAATGATATTAGAGGATTTGTTTTCTGAAGAAGAGGATTCCCTTGATGGTGTGCAGAAGAGAACTCCTGAATAGACCCCAGCAAAGAGGAATGACAGACAAGTGGATAAGAGGACAAAGAAGTAAAATAAATAGAAGCAATGAAATTAGAGGATTTGTTTTCTGAATGAGAGGATTCCTTTGATGGTACACAAGAAGAGAACTCCCAAAGAGGACAGAGCAAAGAGGAACGGCAGACAAGCGGATAAAAGGAGAAAGTAGAATTGGACTTGGAAGAAGTAGCAAATTCAACATTAGAAGTAGGAAAAGTGAGTAGGGAAAGGCTGATAGAATTGCAACAGAAGGATGCCACGTTAACAGAGTTATTGTGCTATGTGGTGGACGATATCCCCTGGAATACCAAATGGGGATTTATCGTCAGGTATTAATTCCCACACCGTTGAGAAGACAAGTGATCGCAGTAGCATACGTGACGGGACATATTGGGATTAGGAAGACTACGAATAAGATAATGAAACACTTTTTCTGACCTGGCATGCATAAGGACGTGAGCCAGTTTTGCCCTGCATGTCACGTATGTCACATGGCTGAAAAGCTCAACAAGTGCATCATGGAAGCTCCCTTTCGCCCGATGGAAGTACGAGAAAAATCTTTCAAGAAAGGACCTAAGAAAATGTTAGCAAAAAAATGGAAGGACTGAGAGGAAATGAAAAGAGAAAATGTCAGTAATTTGAAAAAAAAGTATTGTCGAAAAAAGAAAATTCCCACTAGAATGCATGAAGATGACGAGTCAAGGACGAACGAAGAAAATGTTTGCACGAAAAAGGAAGGATCACGAGGAAAAGGACGAAGAAATGCCAAGGATTGAAGGGAAGGAATTGGCGAGTTAAGGAAATTTTCTTAGAAGACATGAAAAGAAGTCTAAGACTGATAAAGAAAAGGTCTGGTATGAAGAGTACGAACAGACTGTTTACGGTAGGATGGCAGGTGTTGGTCAACTCTTCGTTAAGGAGATTACCTCTAACCAACGAGTTCCCAAAACCATTCCAGATTTTGTAGGAGAGCAGTGACCAGACCTACAGTACCGAGTGTCGTGGGTAGACATAATACTTTTAAAAGGATATTATAAAAGACAAAAATATCTATTCCCAAAGTGTGAGCAGAGAGGCCAGACGAGATTTGACGACGACCCTGTTTATTAAATCCTATCATCTCTTAATTTTCATCAGCAATTTGGAAGTAAACTAAGCCTCACCGAGAGTGCCTGCCGTGAAAAGAAAACTGTCCTGCTTTGACCAAGATATCATCGTCTTAATTAGTGGAGTCAGCATATTTTCAGAAACCGAGCCTGAGGGAAATTCTTGTTTAGGATATATGTCATCATGGAAGGACACGTGCTTCCCTTTTGTTACGACTTAACACGTGGTCCAGATTGCATAAAAAATTTCTTCTAGAAGCTTCCATGGCGTGATCGAAGAGGGTGTTTTTGAGGAAGCTAATAGAGATGCAGAATTGTTTAAAAGAACACCTTCAATGGAGATGAAGACTGCCCACTGTAATTAACTCAGCCCATACCTGGGTATATAAACTCCAAGAAGAGATTGTCCAAGAGAGATAGGAAAGGACATAAGACAAGAGAGGAACTATGTCCCAAGCAGATAAGATCTAAATTCTAGCTAGATAAGAAATAGAGATGACCAGAAGTGTGATAGATCGAGATTCTAGTCTTCCCTTCAGACAACAAAAGCTTTTCTCCAAAAGATCCTTGTATGGCCGAGAAGAAGAAAAAAATTGAAGCAGCCAGCCTTCTCTGCTTGTGACAAGAAGTAGCCAACACTGCCTGCAGCCTGCCTTCGTGCAACCGTATCATCAAATCCTTGGAAGAAGACCTCTGATGTCCCTTCTTGATGCCACCCTTTCTGTGACGTCTTCGAATCAAGTCATCGTGCCAGCTTCATCTGAACTTCAGCCACCCCTCTGCTACGTTCTCAAGCCTGAAGTCTCCGTACCAGCATCGTCTCAGCAGCTGCAGAAAACTATCCCTTAAGCATTTTTACCTTACTGACTGTTCCCCTTTTCTGTTGGTGCTTGTTTGGTTTGATTGGTCAGTTAAGTAACCGAAGAAGTAACATTAATTTTCTTTATAAGTTTGTGAATAAACGTGTTGTGTTTTTTCCTGAGTTTCTTTTTATAATTATTTCCCATATATATTTGGTTGTTGTTGATATTTATCTTACTTATTAAAAGAACCTGTAATGATTTTAAGATCGTAACACAGAGATATCAGGAAAAACGAAAAATCTGAGGAAGGCCATATCAATTTCTAAACCATTACTTCAGGCACCGGATTTCACCAAGAAATTCCTAATCCAAGTGGATACGTCACATAAAGGGATAGGGACTGTCTTATTGCAAGAAGATCAGGAAGGAATTCTTCACCCTAAGTGTATTACGTTGTCAAAGTTGAAGAAGCAGCAACGATGAGACTTGACAGTTGAAACGGAACAGCTGTGTCTGATCGCAGTAATGAACAAGTATTTAATGTATGTGAATAGACCAAAAAATAAAGAGATTACAGCATGTTAAGATCATAATCCTTTAACTTTTGTGAATAGGATGAAAAATAATAATCAAAGGTTAACTAAGTGGTCATAATTTTTGCAACCTTATTGTATTAATGTAAAGTATATATCAGGTAAAGATAACGAACATGTAAAGATAACGCAGTTGCAGATTATTTGTCTCGGGCTGAATCGATTGATTCCTGGCCGGAATAAATAATCTAATTATTATCATTGATTTTATTTTTATCATATATTGTTTTCATATATGCATTTAAGAGACAAATAGCCAACTCTTAAAATGAGCTTCTCTTATGTAGACATAGATGTGTTATGTAAATTAAGTAAGACTTTTGTCGTTATTTTCATTGTATTCTTTTTTCAAGTTAGTATATGTAAATTTTGTTACTTTTAAGAAATAACTATTTATTTAACATATTTTTGTTACGAAGTCCTATTTGACTGTTTAAAAGTGTTATTTGATCATGCACGATATGAACAAGGGCTTAGGTAATGTTCTTTTATATTTTATTAGGTATTGTGTCAAGTTTAAGAGACAATGCTCAGTAACAAGCTCTTTGGGAAATTCTGTAAATGCGCTTTGGAAATTTCACGAAGGACCTAGTGATAGGATGTTATCTTTTCTTTTATTCAAGGGAAAAAGGGTGTGCAGAGCTAGCTAACAGAGAGAGCCGTCTGGCGTGGCATAAAGAGCATTGGAGAGAGCAATACTTGGTAACTTTAACACACCTTTTTTCAAGGCCCACAACGCTTCCCAGTTCGTTGGGAAGTTTCTTGAAGCAGTTAGATTTCATATAAAAGGGCGACACCAAGGTTAGGGACAGAGAGAGAATGACAGCCTTAAGATAGACAACTCCCCCCCCTCTCTCTCTCTCTCTCTCTCTCTCTCTCTCTCTCTCTCTCTCTCTCTCTCTCTCTCTCTCTCTCTCTCTCTGTCACGTAGCTCATTGTATTGTTTTTAAAGTGTTCCATACGTGTGGTGTATTCTCACCTAAGTGACTGTACCCTAAAGCAAATTGTGTGTTAAAAAGATATATATGTTGAAACGGTGATTTTGAATTTTTTGTATTAGTGTTAGTGTTGGCATTGTGTAAAGTTTTTGTAGCTGTCCACGTAGGAAGGTTAAGATTATGTAACGTGACCTGGTTATCTCTTTTCATTAAGTATCTGACTTGAATATTGCATTATTCAGATTTAATTTCAAGCTTTTGTATAATTTTCATTGCAATATTTTTTTTGGTGTTAGTCTAACATTTAAGTTCAAGACATTATATAATTTTCAGATCGTAGCATTTTTTGTCTTAATTTAATTCTTGTTTAGACTTAATATTCCAAGTGATTTATTTTGTTATGATATAAATTATTTTCAAATTGTTGTAACATATATAAAATATATTTATTTTTGTAAAAAAAAAAAAAAAAAAAAAAAAAAAAAAAAAAAAAAAAAAAAAAAAAAAAAAACTATATTTCATTTACCATCGTTTAGAATCAGATTCTGATCGTATCCTGTTAAAGAGTCGTAGTGAGTCAAAAGTAATTCTTAAGAATAATTACCCCATGTAGTTTTGAGTGTACGTAAAAAACCTTTGGATATCCAATGTTTTATATATTGCTATCTGGGAGTTATTTAACTGTCACAGAATCTATGTAACAATATTTTAAAGTGTAACAGTTAAAATGTAAAAGCAAACAAGTGATTTGGAATTTGATAGGTTGATTAACCTGCTAGTCGTAATATACAGTATATAATAGATGTTTGGTTTCCAGTCACGATTTCGAGACCCAGACCAGGGAGTCAAAATTATATATATATATATATATATATATATATATATATATATATATATATATATATATATATATATATATATATATATATATATATATATATATATATATATATATATATATATATATATATATATATATATATATATATATATGTGTATATGTATATGTATATGTATATGTATATATATATATGTACATGTATATGTATATATATATATATATATATATATATATATATATATATATATATATATATATATATATATATATATGTATATATATATATATATATATATATATATATATATATATATATATATATACATATATATATATATATATATATATATATATATATATATATATATATATATATATATATATATATACATAAATATATATATATGTATATATATATATATATATATATATATATATATATATATATATATATATATATATATATATATATATATATATATATATATGTATATATATATACAAATAGAGAGAGAGAGAGAGAGAGAGAGAGAGAGAGAGAGAGAGAGAGAGAGAGAGAGAGAGAGAGATAAAAACAATAATTCATGACCTCAATGCTAAAGTTGTAAGGAATATGCCCTACTATGAGATTCAGGGCCTCTGTAACACGGTTTTTTCGCAATAATTATTTATCTATGAATTTCATAAATATAACGCTTATTCAGAATGCACATTATATCTACACATAAATTTTGACTATATTCTGCATTACGTAGGTTGAATAAATTTGGTACTTATAATGTAAAAGGGACGTTTTTTTTGTAGACGGGCCAACTTATTCAGAGAAAAGGTTTCGAACGCACTCGTTACGTAACTTATGACGGCATTTCTTCCATCTTTCTCGATCGATGATTGGCTATACGTAACGAAAGCTATACATCTGCCAGCAATGACACAAACGTTTAAATAAAAGCAAAGCAGTACACCTTTATGAACTCTGAAACCTCTCCACTGATAATTGTCATAATGAACAAATCAACAAAATATGTTAATAAATACAAAAACACTTCGATTATTAGTCTAACTCCCAAAACAAGTTTCCTAAGAAATTACAGTCTACTTTATAGGTCACAATCAGATTGACAAGGTGTAGGGAATAGTTGTTAATTTTCAAAAACGTAGTAGACAAGCTCATTGATAACTGCTATATCCAATGTCAAGCAATTTTTATTTATTGTCTATCTACCTACCTATTTACTGAGAAAAAAAAAAATAGAAGCCGGTACCGTATTTTGGCTTTAAACCTTCCCCAATAATTATCGTCACAATGATGACTTCATGAGGCTCCACCCACTTTGGCCTCGTTATAATTCAGGATAACACTGAAGGCTATCATGGGCATTGTTGGATCAGAAAAATTTAAATTCTGGCTATAAAAACTCATTTCTCGAGTAGTTGTAAGAAGTGCTAAATGATCCCAGCAGTTGGCCTAAACGTTTAATTCATGTATACTACTGTTGCGGCACTACTGCTACAGTAGTATTACTACGCTAGCACAGATACCCCACCCACATTTATGTATCGTTCCGCCATTCATAAAGTCTTTGTTATGTTTTTTTCACTGTGCAATAAGCCATGGTCTCCTCAGAAATTAAGTTTAACATTAGATGATAGGTTATTTCATTAAGCTGACAAATTATGGCAACTGAGTATGTTATTGCCGTTGTTGAAGCTAAAGATAAAGTATGGTATCATTCCTTCATTGCATTATCATCTTTACTACTATTTGTTTGCTACATGTAGTAATTATTTTAAAGGATAAATGAATTATGTTCACTTTACTTCTATAAATTCCCATTAGATGTACAAATAAAACTCCTAAAACTATTCATGATTTATTTACAAAATGCAGTCATGCCCAAAACATAGCCAACACGGTCGTACGTCCTAAGAAGAAGCATAAAAATCATATCGGATGATCCGTTGGTCTGATGGAGAGTTTAGCACAAAATTCTTATTTTAACAAAAATAGTTATATAAAGACTGTTTACATACAATCTCTCTCTTTCTCTCTCTCTAGGTGGCTTAGTGAATAGTTAATGGAAATGTTCAAAAGCCTGAATGACATTACAAGTATTATAATCATATTACGCTAAATACAAATCAGACCATAAACATTGGATTTAAACTAGAAACTGAATAATTACTTATTCAGGCTATAGTAAATATGGCCATGGGCTTTCTCTTGACTGTATAAAGTTGCAAGTCGTAAAATAAATGCAGTTTTGCAACCAAAGGGGCAATTCTAAATCCTGCTAGCCATTCTTGACTGTTTGGGTTTCAGAGCCGATGGAACAAGGTGTATGGGTGTCTGGTGGATGGGCGGGGCAAGATTTTGTCAAAAAATGTTTACATTGCTTACGTAATGAATGTTTCCGACTCTTGGCTCGTTATCACTGGCCATGGCGTCGGCTAGATCATTTTACTCTATAAAAATTAAAACTATCGGGTTTAGGTTATTGATAATGCTGACAAAATTTATGTGTGGTTGTAAAATATACATATGTCAACTTTCAGCTACATCCGATGCATTGATAAGGAGTAAAGTCCAAATAACCGTGTTACAGAGGCCCTGAATCTCATAGTAGTATAGAATAAGTGATAGGTGTAGAGGGACGTAGTGAATATGCAAATGAAACAAACAATCTTGATAATTGAGGTGTGGCAGGATTTCGCAATAACAACCCCTACACCTTTGATCACACTAACTGACAAATGTCTCCTCTGCAAAAACTTTCCCCTTACATTAAGATAACACAGACTCTTTGACTGAAGGGAAACAAAGACAAAATAGAACCTTAAAACTATATTTCCTAAAACTAACCACTCCCAAAAAAACCTCACTTATCAGTAATCATACACTCAACACAAAATAGACATTAACCATACCACCATCAAAAAAACCAACAAAACCCTTAACAAAACATAAGATTAGCCGCAAACCAGAATTTGTATGTTTATATAATATATTTTATAAACACCAACACAATCGTCCACACACTACCAACTGTCTTGTGCAGCCCACTACCACAGCTTTGTGGTCAACAGTCCTCTGGGTGGCAATTTGCCACAACTACTTCCCTGATTGGGGTCGTGGTTATTATCATCATCATCTTCATCATCAACAGCAATCGGAATTTCATTAGGTCCGGGTCATCAACAATTATGTAATTCAGAGTAGCCGTATCAACTTACTTATCATTGACCAGGTCGTCAACAATCAACTCCACGTAAAAAAATGTCTCCAAAGGAGGAATTAAGGTCTGCAAATGAAAAAAATAAAAAACACTTACGAACACTCCTAGCTAACTAAACTTTTGCACTATAATCAAAGATGAATAATAAACTGTTTCTATCATTCACAAGCAAATATAAACAAAACTGTACTTACTCAGAAAATAAATCAACACTTCCAAGCTGGTAAAAATATATAATAATAGTGGTCCAACATTCACACAACTACCCCTTGCTGCAGTCAAATCAAAATAAGAATTTACCCAAGACACGCACCACTGTCCTAACTTAGCTAAAATATAAACAAACAATCTCATTTATACCAACAGTCTGTCGCCAACAAACAATCAATACACTAACTACCTCTCTCTCTCTCTCTCTCTCTCTCTCTCTCTCTCTCTCTCTCTCTCTCTCTCTCTCTCTCTGGATTTGGCAAACAACAAAAATAAATAAAAATAAAACAAAAATTGATCCTCCACATTTCTCTCTTTTTACTTTGCCAAATCCATCTACATTTTCACATAACTACTTACATTATTTCTCTCATTACCCAGTCGCAGTCGGGAATGGGACCTCTACTCCGAGTAACTGGGCTTTCATACATTCTCTCATTCACCTTTTCCTCATAACAATCATTCGCTACATTAACATTATTTCTATCTAAATCCCTATCACCTAATATATTATGTACAATCCGATCTACCTCGTTCTCATCTGGCCCTAAAATCTCACTTATTCCGGTTAACAATTCGTCCATTTCATCCAAACCATTTTCTACTTTAATAGAGGATTCATCCATACTACTTATCATACTCCTATCTCTCATTCTCTCATTGGTCATACTTTCTTTTACATCATCTAAAGAAAAGCCGCACACACAATAGTTATCATTCATACTTAGCCATGATTCATCTGTATTAATATATTTATCTTCCATACTCCCCTGTACATTTACACCTTGTCATGCATGCTTTATTTCCTCTCATACTCGACTAACACTTATTGCTTATCTTGTAATCCTAATTTCACATACATACTGGGTTCATACTTATTCATTTTCAGTCATTTATTCATCCCATTCTCCTGATTATATGCTGGTACTTCCTTCCATTTAAGCAACTGGTTTTGGTGTGCCCTAACTTTTTCCAAACTACTTTACCCAAAACATAACTCAACCCACTAGAACCAACATCTAACACCTCATATGGACCTTCAAACTTATCACGAACCTTATTATCATTCATTCTTCCCTTTTCGATTACTTCTTTTAAAACTTTATCTCGCACTTTATAGCTTACAAACTTCTCATTCGTTTTCCTCCAAACATCTCTGTCATTCTCGGACACACTCAACCTTGGTCTTACTACCTTTTCAAAATTCAACACAAACTTAAAAGGAAACATACCTGTACTCTTGTGCACCATCGCATTATACGTCCACAATGAATGCCCAATATAAATCTAAATCATTATGACATGTACTCATCATCTGCAAGATTTCAGTCAAGGTTCTTACAGTTCTTTCAGCCAAACCATTCGCACTAGGCATATATGGAGTTGAATACACATGCTCAATACCCCATTCTTTTAACATCTGCTCAAACTCCCATCCAACAAAGTCTGGTCCATTATCACTTACCATTTGCTCAGGCTTACACACACATCGGTAACATCACTTAACTTAACATTCTCTCTACAGTTTCTCTCCTTTTACTCTTTATAGGAACAGCATACGTAAACTTACTCATGTGATCTACCATAATAATCATTCCCACGTGTCCCCTTGTAGTCACAGGCAATGAAACACAATCTATCCCTAACATCTCAAATGTTTTTTTCATACGTAACCTCAAAACAGGCAGACTTGTATGCACGCTCTGATACTTCCCCTTCTGACAATCCTCCCAACTAGTTTCTATATCCCTACAAATTTGACTCGACCCAGGCGTAAGCAATCTCTCTCGCATACACTCCCACAATTCATTCTTCCCATACCTGCCCCGCACTAACATACACATGCTTACAGCTGCATGCATTGGAAATACAGGAACATATATATCTTCATCCATTCCCATATGCAAAAAAAAAAAAAAAAAACACACAATATTCTTCCAAACAATAAATCTTTTTATAACTTTCTTATACACTTCCAAATCAGATGGTCATTCTTCTACCCTATTACCATTAAGAATACATTCACGTAACCTATTAGTTTCCATACATTCATCTTGCATCTCTTCCACCTCTTCTTTGGTCAACAAATCATATTCACTCTTCGTAATATCAATCATGCCAACAAAATTTGCCATAAATATGCTATTATCCACAACTACTATTAACTTACAGTCATTCTTCAAAAGCAAACCCTCACCGATTTCAACTGGCACACCATGCAACCTTAAAAAATTGATTCCTATAAAAAACAACTAGGCATTTCATTTTCCCACATTACAATGAAATTATGTTCATCTTCCATACTCCCTAGTTTCACCTTCAACCTCACCTCTTCCCAAACAAGTAAACTTCCCCGACCTATCCCATGAATTCTCACAATTATACACTGTGTTTTCAATTCTTAATTGTACCTCTCAATTTCATTAATAACTGACACCTTTACCAATGACACTTGCTCTCCCGTATCAATTAAACTACAATATTCATTCTACTTTATATTCACATATGTCATCATTCTTCCTTTTACACCATGCATGCATACATTTACTCTCCTTTTAATTCTGTCACTTTGACAGTATGTTCTTCTTCATATTCACTGTCCTCCATAACCCCATATCTTACAATAGTGTCACTCTCACCATTATCCTTCTCACTCAACAATTTGCAATATTCCTCGTTACACTGAATCCTTATAATATTTTCCCTATCATTCTCCTTATATGCCCTATATTCCATCGGTCGAATCCATCCAAAACACAAGTACACAGTAGCACCGTACAACATATTTACCACCATTAATATCTTTGATAATAAATCTCCTTCATGTACACTATTCTCCTCCTTATATACCATTTCTTTCGATACTTCATTCATCACCCTTCTTTTAAGCTCATTTATGCTACCTGGTATTTCCCTATCTAACCCCCTCTATCACCCAACCCTCTTAAGACGAATTTATATAACATATCTTTCCCTTCAAACCTCTGTTCCACAGCTAAACCCTCAGGCAACCTTTCAGAATTATGATCACTCTCATTATCTACCATCCTACCATGCATTCTCGACATCGCATCTGCTATCACATTTTTACTTCCTGGTACATATTTTAACCTAAAATCAAATTCATTAAAATTCTCCATTATCCTAGCAACCCTTGCATTCACACACTCTTTCCTAATCATATACACTAAGGGCTGATGGTCAGTATGCACAATAAATTTTACCTCATACAAAAATACTTTCAATGCTTTCAAACAAAATCTTATTGCAGCCAATTCCCTGTCAATCGTCGAATACTTCCGTTTAGTCTTATCAAACGCTTTACTAACATACGCTACTACTCTCAACTGCTCTTCTCCATTTGCTTCTTGTATTTGAACTAAACAACCACCCATACTAACCCCACTCGCATCTGTATACAACTCTAGCAAATTCGTATTCTCACTATAGTCTGGAAATGACCAAGTGACGTCTTTCGCAGTCTCTTCTCTCAACCTTTCAAATGCTCTATCCAACTCATAATCCTCAACTACCTCTAAAATATCATCCCATGTCAATTCTTCTTTCGTCCACCTCATCTTCTTCCTACGTTTCAAATTAATAAACACGGCAACATTTTCAGGTACAGTCGCCAAAACTTCTTTATTAATTCCTTATTCTCATTTATGCCTTCATCTTCATACTTCTTCCTTGCTAACGTTTCTAACTGATATACATGTATACATAGAAAGAGCATCACCCACATTCATTTGAGCCTCATCAAAATCCTTTTTACGCTCATACTTAACACTCTCTTTCATACGTTTTACCTGCTCAATTATCCTACCTTTCACACTATCATATTCAACATCCCCCACACTTATTATCACACCATACATCGTCAACAAATTCCCAGTCAAATATTCTCCTAACTCCCTAGCCTAAACTCTTTTACTATCACCATACTTATCGTGATAATACCTCTCATACTCCCTAAAAATGTCATACACATCCCTATTACTATGTTCATTAAACCTTTCACACCTCGGTACCTCTCTCGTAAACACTGTCTTACAAACTTCAACTTCATTCTCACTATCTTCACTGCCTACTCCCTTGTTGCCTTCTTCCTCATTTAAATATAATGAATCTACTTCAATACTTAAATTCCTATCCTTAACCATCCTATTCTTACCCTTTTTCTTACTTACCACTTTCACCCATTCAGGATAATCCTCACTCTCATCCTGAGCTTTCTTCTTTTCCCTCTTCATATTACTTTTACCTTTCTTCTCATTTTTCCTATCACATTTCTGTTCATCCTTACTATGCTTAATTCCTTTATCTTCCATCTCACTATAACTACCTTCCCCATTATCACTTACTTTAGCCTTTTCTTCCACTATCAACCCATTACCTGAAGCTGAGGACACTCCTCCGACTGCACTTTCACCATGAACGTTTTCATCATCCACATTATTTGCCCCATCATAGCTTCCATTCGTTCTTCATTCTCTCGCATCCTAATCTCAATACTCTCTTCCACTCTCCACTTCCCTGAATTTCCCTTAGTTTCCTTTGCATATCCTCATTCTCACTACTCAACCTCACATTCTCTAACAACAAAAACTCCTCTCGTTCCTTAGCCAACCGCAATTCCTCCCATAATATTTTTTTTTGCTCTTCCATTTTCAGTCTTAACTCTAATTTCTTATCCTAATTCAGTCCTTTATCAAAGAGTCCAGCATCCTAACCCACCTCGGCAGTCCCTGTTTGGGCAACAAAATAATGTGGCGGGATGTCGCAATAACAACCCCCACACTCTTGATCACACTAACTGAAAAATGGCTCCTCTGCACAAACTTTCCCCATACGTTATTATAAATTGGACTCTTAGACTGAAGGGAAACAAAGACAAAACATAACCTTAAAACGATATTTCTTGAAACTAAACACAACCCCAAAAAATCACACTTCTCAGTAATCATACACTTAACTCAAAATAGATATTTCTCATACCACCATTCAAATAACCAACAAAACCCTTAACAAAACTTAAGATTAACCGCACAACAAAATTTGTACGTTTGTATATTTTATAAACACCAACACAGTCGTACACACACTGCCAACTGTTTTCTGCAGCCCACTACCACAGCTTTGTGGTCA
Source organism: Palaemon carinicauda (assembly GCF_036898095.1). Taxonomy (NCBI): domain Eukaryota; kingdom Metazoa; phylum Arthropoda; class Malacostraca; order Decapoda; family Palaemonidae; genus Palaemon; species Palaemon carinicauda. The sequence continues at coordinate 130,983,517 of NC_090741.1, read as the reverse complement.
ACAGTCCTCTGGGTGGCAATTTGCCACAACTACTTCCCTGATTGGGGTCGTGGTTAATATCATCATCATCATCATCATCATCATCATCATCATCATCAACAGCAATCGGAATTTCATTCGGTCCAGGTCATCAACAATTATGTAATTCAGAGCAGCCGTATCAACTTTCTTATCATTAGCTAGGTCGTCAACAATCGATTCCACGTAAAAAAAAAATCTCTCCAAAGGAGGAATCATGGCCTGCAAATGAAAAAAGAATAACAACACCCAAAAACACCTCTAACTAACTAAACTATCACATTATAATCAAAGATAAATAATAAACTGTTCCTATCATACACAATCAGGACAAACAAATATAAACAAAATTGTACTTACTCAGAAAATTAATCAACACTTCCACTCTAGTAAAAATAGATAATAATCGTAGTCCAGCATTTACACAACTACCTCCTGCTGCAGTCAAATCAAAATAAGTATTTACCTAAGACATGCACCACTGCCATAACCTAGCCAAAACATAAACAAACAATCTCATTTATATCAAGTCTTTCTCACAACAAACAATCAATACACTAATTACCTCTCTCTCTCTCTCTCTCTCTCTCTCTCTCTCTCTCTCTCTCTCTCTCTCTCTCTCTCTCTCTCTCTCTCTCTCTCTCTCTCTCTCTCTCTCTCTGATTTGGCGAACAATAAAAATAAAAAAACAATAAAAAAAGGATCCTCCACAGAAGTACTCGGTTCCAGAACAAGGAAATCCAGAAATAAACAGGGACTTCAACATGTGACACATGCAGAAGTAATAAAGATCACAAAGCCATTAATAAGGAAGAGGGAGGACTCTGAGAAATATAAGAAGTTATTTAGGTTCAGGTATTGGTAGTGATCACCAGCTTACTGCCACAGAGATATGGAAATTGTAATCACGCAACAGAAATGTAGATAGAGTACCTAAGTTTGATACGACCAAGCTTCCAGAAAATAAGCATATATAAACATTTGCAATTGGATATAGTATTATATCTGCTATCTCATAGAGTTTAAGAGATGAAGAGCAGATAATTATCGAAAAATTATCTGGTATTAAGAACATATATTAGTCAATTGTTAGCAAAATTCTAGGACATGCAGTTAAATGGAGGAAACAATGGATATTGAAAGATACTAGGGACACTATAAAAAGGAGACAAAGACGGAAATATAATATTGAAAGTTTTCCAGGAAGTAATGAAAATTACAGGGCAGGGCATGCCAAGTTTTCAGGACTGATAGTGACTTAAAAAAAAAAAAAAAAACAAGAAAGATTGGAGATGATATATAGACAGGAAAGTAGAAAAGGCTAACAAAGAAAAGAATTCAGGGAGTTGATATGGCGTCAGAATTGATCATAGGATTAATCATAAAATCTCTACGGGGCAAATAAGAAGGATATACCCATCAAAAGGAGAGATGGATCTGTTATAACAAAATAAGATGAAGAAAGGAAATGGAGTTTGTAACACATCAGTGAAGTCATGATTAGGAGGTATGAAGGGAATAATTTTATTGATATCCCTGAAGCTGAGAAAGATCATTTTGAGCCCATGAAAGATTTCAGTGTGTTTAAGCTGAAACTATCATTTAAAAATCGCTAGAGATGGAAAGCCCCTGGATACGATGGAATAACTGCTAAGATGATATTACCGGCCGAGAATTGACTCTCAGAATACTTATAAGAATATTTTGTAAATTGTGTGATGAAGAGGTAAAGCCTGATGAATTGGAGCTAGGAGTGCTGGTGAAAATCACCAAAAAGGAGATCTGACTGATTGCTTTAATTACAGAGGCATCACACTTCCGTCAGTTGTTATGAAAATATATAGTATGCTTATTTAAAAGAGACTAGAGAGAAGGATTGATAAAAAGCTGACAGATTAACAAACAGGATTTGAAAAGAGTTAAAGTTGTACTGACCAATTTCTCATTTCAAGACATATTGTACCGTAATATGTAGTATATATAAATCTACTTTGAATGGCATTTTTTTGCTATGAAAACGCCTTTGAAAGTGTGCACCAGCCAATTTTATAGTGAGTACTGCATTACTATGAAGTTCCTCCTAAATATTCAAATTTTGATGAGTGTGTTTATGAACATATCAAGTACAAAGTTAATGTTTGGGGAGTCATATCAAATGAATTTCCAGTAAACTGTACAATGTGCTAAGGGAATGTGTTGTCACATGTTGTTTTTTTCTTTATGGATTTTTAATACGTAGAACAGACGGAGATTGGTGAAGGATTGGGCTGGATTGGTAATAGGGAGTTACTGACATTGAGAATGATAATGACGCTGTTCTTATTACCAGAACACCAGAAGATTTGCAATTTTTTTTTTATCAGAATGCCTGAAATATCATATGAGGCTGTGTTCAAGTTAAAGAGAAGAAATGCAAAAAACATGAGAACGTAATATGCAATGGCCAAGGAAATATCATTGCAAGGAGAAAGGATTAATGCGCTAGAATCATTAAAATATTTAAGAAATATGTCTAACGCAGGATCTTCAGAATTTGAATTTAATGAAAGACAAAAAAAAAAAATCCGACGATATCTATGTTAAGTAAAATTGCGAAATCAAATCGCCTGAAATCACATTTAAAATCGAGAGATATATTAGTTTAGTAAAGTCAATGTAACAGTATGGTCATGAGTCGTGGTATGACAAATGAACATTGTCCGACAGATTTTGTAGATTTGAGAACTGAGTCCTCAGAAGAATATTAGGAGATAAATGGCAGGACTAGATTAAAAATGAATCTATAATATAGATTACTCGAGCTTCATATGTTGATTAGATCATGGTGAGGGATAGAATACGATGGCTTGGGCATACTCTTCACACTCCCCAAGAGAGATTAGATTAAAAAACTTTCAAATGTGCTCCAAAAGACATTAAAAGAGTGTGAAGACCCTGTCCTAAATGGCTGAGGACTCTAAAGCATTAAGTAAGAATGAGAAATGAAGAGGTATTGATTTAAAAGCTCAATATAAAGAAGACTAGTGAAATCTAACTTAGTCCCTCTGCGTCAATAGGTGTAGAAAGAGATGATGATGATAAGGATATATATATTTTTTTTTAATCACGGGATACAAATATTGCTGGTTTATAATGTTGGTTTCCGGGTTGCATCCCCCTCCTTGAGAGTTCATCACTTTCCATGCATTGGTTTTCTTCACACTTCTTGTGTCTTTTTTATTGTTCTCTCCTTTTACTCTTCTGGGCCTTTATCCTCATTATTTAGGTTTCTTTCCCATGCACTCTTCAGTCATTCTTTTTTAATGGTCTAATGTACTCTCCGAGTACTCTACTTTCGATGTTGGCACATTCTTATATACTGATGAGTCCTTTTCTTCCTTCAATTCTCAGTATATAGATCATTTCAATATTCGTTCCTGTTTGCAACACATGGTGCATGTTTATTACATATCTAGTTTTTCTATATTGTATAGCTGTGACTTTTTCTACTGGACTATTCCAGCACTATAACTGATAACTGGCACTGCCTAAGTTATGATAACATTTACCATATTTCCAGCTTTGAGCTTTGAATTCATTAAAGCTTTATTTCTTTGCCAGTATTTTCTTCTGATCTTTTCGTTGCTTTAATTGGTGTTTTATTACTCTTCCTTCTATAACCCCGAGATATTTGTAGCCTACTCCATCTATGTCTTTGATGACATCCATTTGGTACCCACACTTTTTTACTTTTCCTCTCTCTATGTTAACTAGGGCACACTTTTTTATACCGAACTCCATCTTGATGTCTCCTGATACTATTCATAAGATTTGGATTAGCATGTCTATTCCCCTGGTATCTTTTCCGAATATTTTGATGCCATCCATGAAGACCAGATGGTTTATTTTGCTGCTTCCTTTCTTCAGTTGGTTCCCAGCTCCAGTCTCTTCCAGCACTCCTTTCATTGGTATTATAGCTATTAGGGTAGTAAGTCCCATTGGAACGGTTCTTCCCTGATTTTCAGATCTGCAAGCCGTTTTCCAGAACACATAAGTATAGTTTTCCAGTTTTGTATAGTATTCTTGGGGAAGTGAATGTTGTTTTCCTTTTTACCATATATCTTTCAGTATTCCATCAACAATGAATGTGATATTATGTTGAAGGTATTAATTTAAACTATAATTGCCATGCTCAGGCTGTTTTACCTTTTATTGCCATTCCCCATTACCCTTTTATCTATAATTATCGGGACTTCTGTATCTCTAAAATTCCTTTTATATCCGTTTTCCTGGCTTGGAAGGGTTTTTCCCCTTGTTAGTTGTACATCCTTCTACTCATGATGCTTGTGACTAGCTTCTACTTTATTGGCAGGTAGGTAATTGGTTGCCTACTAGATTATCTTTATTTTTTCCTTTTTGAATTAGACGAATCCTTCCTGTGGCCATCCACTTAGTTGATTGGTGGTCGAGAATAAAGTTCTGGAGTTGTTTGGCAATTGTTGCATGTAAGGGTCTTGATTTTTTTTCTTCTTTTTTTAATGGCTATGAACTTTCTTAGGGTTGGGGGTTTTCAGCTTGGAGTATTCTTCAGATAGTTCCTTATAACCTCTGTTGAGATAGATATCCTCTGTTTAACTTTTTCATAATTATTATTATTATTATTATTATTATTATTATTATTATTATTATTATTATTATTATTATTATTATTATTATTATTTATCATTATTATTATTATTATTATTATTATTGGGATGCTATGTTGAAGTAAATGAGTCACCTAATATAGTAATTTTGCTTTTCCAAGGTTTCTTAGTACTTTGACTTTTTTGTTACCTATAAAATAGAAGTAACATAAATTTATTTTCTTCAAAAAACTGAAAACGTCCAACTCGGGATAAGTCTTTCCTTCTCAGGATTACAAAAAAAAAAAAATGTATTTATCAACCTTCATTGGGGAAAAGCAAAGACTTTATCAATATGAATCCGTGCTAGCATCTTTGTGTGTTTCCGGATATCCCCAAAAGTCCTTTGAAGTTTGTACATGGGGACATCCATCGGTATTGACAGGAACGATGATTTTTAAGCTCTAACCCATCAGAGAGAGAGAGAGAGAGAGAGAGAGAGAGAGAGAGAGAGAGAGAGAGAATCTCTTCTGAACATTTATATACAGTATATCCTTAAAAAAATTTGGAGAAAATTACAACCACTCTGTAGTCTGCTTGCAATGATAATTGTGTCTGTGGACAAAAACTTGATTAACAAAAGTGCTGTTGCCCCCGGATTTGATAAAGAAAAAAAGTCTTTTCACAGTCATGAATAAAGTAATGGATGCAAATTACATGGGGCCACTTCTCAGTTACACTTAAAGAGAGAGAGAGAGAGAGAGAGAGAGAGAGAGAGAGAGAGAGAGAGAGAGAGTAGGCTGAGGAAATGGAATACACCGAATTTCATCCCTTAATATTTTTTTTTTTATCGATATTAAAGACTGTCATGGTAGGCGATTTAGCATTCCTTATGGTATATGATTTATTAACACCAAAATTGTAAACAAATTATAAATCCCATTAACATCCCGTATATCACTCTTATTGATTCCCTACGTTAACTTTAATACACTATGGAAATTACCTTCAATTTTGATATTACATTATCTCATTTCATGGATGACGTTATAAAAACATCATCTTTCTCTCAATAGTTATAGATATAAAAATATAAATATATATAATAGATATCATATTTAGATGTTATCATCTTTATTATGGGCACAACTTTTATGTGGAAATCCTTACACAAAATTTTGTATAGAAGAAAGGAAACAGCGATATTCCTTTTGTCATAAAGTAATGACTTATTGTATATTGAAATTCTTATTAAGGTTGAAAGTTTAATCAATTTCTTTCTACATCAGGTAATTAGGTGGAATAAATGTTGGAAAAACGATAAAGTATAAAAAAGCAAATTTGCAAATTAATAACTGTCAACATAATAAAGAGTATAGAACGGAGAATTTTATCCTTATACAAAACTTTATACATTAAAGTGCTAGGGGAAATACAAGGGTGAAGTTCAGTTGCCAATTCCTAATAACGCATTTATGCAGACTACATTCCTCCTGAACAATTTCCTTTTCTCCAGAACCTTCTCCCATAAGGAACTGATGGTACGCTTACTAGGGGATTAACTACGCCGTTTCATGTTAAACCTCAATTGCAAGTGTGGCTTAAATCATTATATTACATGAGAGTAAGGAGATGTGGATGGCAATTTGGGCGTATAACCAAATAAATAGATAAATTGTTTAAGGGATAAATAAAAAGTACGTGAGAGAAGAGACAAATGTCATAAGTGTTATATGCATAGTGTTCCTTTTCATTTGTAAATTATCATTTTCAAGTTCCGATATGTAAGCTACATGGTGTCATAATTTCATTCTCTTACAATATGTCCTCAATTGTAAAATTTGTACACTTTGTATTTCTTGGAATTCATCCATTTTAGTCAAGCACTGAATCTGGAAGGTTAAATGTATCAGTAAATTGATGAGTTCTTCTTCAGAAATATTCAATATCACATAATATAGATAAGAATCTATAACAGGAATTCTGGCAAATCAAGAATAGAAGAAAAACTTTTTGAGACGACTTACTTCCGTCAAGATCACTGATGTAGCACGGCCATAAAGGTTGTTATTATTATTATTATTATTATTATTATTATTATTATTATTATTATTATTTTTTTTTTTTTTTCTTGCTGAGCTACAACCCTAGCTGGAAAAGCAGGATGCTATAAGACATAGGGGCTGTTATTTTTATTATTATTATTATTATTATTATTATTATTATTATTATTATTATTATTATTATTATTATTATTATTCTTACTTGCTAAGCTACAACCCTATTTCGAAAAGCAGGATGCTATAAGCTCGAGGACTCCAACAGGAAAAATATCCCAGTGAGGAAAGGAAAAAAGGAGAAATAAAATATTTTATGAACAGTAACATTAAAATAAATATATCTTATATAAACTATAAAAAACTTTAACAAAACAAGTAGAAGAGAAATTAGATACAATAGTGTGCCCGAGTGTACTCTCAAGCATTAGGTGCTGGAATGAACGAGAGAGAGAGAGAGAGAGAGAGAGAGAGAGAGAGAGAGAGAGAGAGAGAGAGTGGTTCTTGATCAATATATAGGGCATTTTTTAGTAGGAAAAAATAAAATTTTCCGTAACCACACGGACGTTCAGACATATAACCAGGAAACTAAATCAGACCAAAGTTATTTACATAACAAAATTGATTGATAATGATCAGAGAAAAAATTAAGTAACGACAGGTGATAGAATTTGACAAATGAGGATATATCACGAGATCCTAAAGTTGAAAGGTAAACTTGTCCATTAATCACTAACAAACAAGAATCATAATAGAATCAAGATATTTCTGATCTTTTGCTCAGAGTTTCTCAACACGGTATGTTTCCAAGGACTCCCCACCCCCATTTAGTCTCGAAAGAAACATTCTTGTGTCTTAGCTTATTGAATCTTTCGTGGGATCTTACTTAAACGGCAATCAATACTGTTACTTGCAGAAGCTACTGCTAAAACTTTATGTTTGTTAATAGAAGCTTAGAAACTTTAATGATATAGTGTTTTTTTTTTTCCTTTTTTTGGAAGGATTGACGTTATTCTACCTTACTTATTTCTCACTTTTTTAACGTTCCGACATAGGCAATTGGTTTAATTAGTGCTCGGCAACTTTCCAGTTAAACTGGCATTCATGGTCAGTATGACGTTTAGGGTCCAGGGTTTATCCTTTCACATCACTGTAATTGTAAAAGAGACAGTTTCCTTTATGGCTTACAAGTAGGTTCCTGCACCGTGCTTTACAGTCCTACACAATACGATCAATCATGCGGCGTCATTAGTCCAGTGACCTCTGTACATCAACCGTATAACTATAACATGGTTATCCTTGGCTCAATTCTCTTGCCTTTCACCTCCTGTCCATTCAGATGTCAGCCTAACTGATTTGAGGTTAGTTAGACAAAATTTGGGATACTTATAGGTTGTTGCAGTATAATGTTAACGTACTTTCCTTTCTTACTTGGCAGTGCTTTAACTGGTGAGTTTCACAGCTTTGATGCCACCAATGTGCCCAATAATCACTTTTTCAAGAACTTCATCAACTTCAACCATTTTAAAGTTTTGGAGATATTTTCATTGTCAGGCAAAGGGACCTTATTTGTGGTATCCTCATCTACTTTAGCCAATAAGCAAATGCTGTTTACCACGGATCTGGGATGACTAAGTTAATAAGGAAAATATGTTCTGAAACACATGAATTCGTTTACTTTATAGATAGCAAATTCTTGACAACAAAATGTGTCGCATTATTTCTGCAAACATTACAATCTATTTCAGTAACTTAAAATACGTAGGAATTCAATTTTTAGATCATATAACTTGGACAATTGGAAATACTTCTAAACAAAACATCACCTTCTGGCACCTAATCTGGAGACTCTCTTAGAAATTGCTACCATCCATGATTATTACTTAGCCATTATTCCAGGTTTGATTACTAATACTTGAAGAACAAATAGGCCCTATAATATGCTTGTAACATCATGTTCATGCATATTTTATTCCTTATACCACAATGGGCGATACAGAAGACAATATAAATAGAAAATATACAGAATAAGAAAACTGTATGGCTATGAATAATGGATTTACACTGTCACATCCAGTTCCAGTCACATACTTTAGAATTGTACCTTCCAGTAGATATTCCTGGCAACCACGTCTCACTGATGGAGGTATCAGTTCTCTCTAGGTGACAAGGAAAGTACCTTGCATTTTAAAGTGTCAACTATATTTCTTTTAGGAAGATATATGTTGTAAAAATGCAATGTGGAAGTCGAGTGGGATCCAACATGTGGTGGGTGAGACGTATATATATATATATATATATACACCTACATATGCATGTATATATATATATATATATATAAATATATATATATATATATATATATATATTTATATATATATATATATATATACACCTACATATGCATGTATATATATATATATATATACACATATATATATATATATATACATATATATATATATATATATATACATACATGCATATGTAGGTGCATATATATATATATATACAGTATATATATATATATATATATATGCTAAGGAATATGATTTATTGAGTATAAAATTGCAGAAAAGGTTGAAAATTGATATTTGCATTAAAAAGGTGTACACTAGACAACATATGGCAGTACCGCTTGGCGTAGTCAGTAGTTCCCAAGGATAATGTACCGAAAAATTATATTTAGTACATGGATGTCTAGCGTGAGTCGGGTATATAAAGGCCCAAAACGATGATTTTCGGCGGAGTTGCAACAAACAGGTGATAATAGTGTATCAAGTTTTTAAGGAATATATGGTAATGTATTGTTTATCCATTTGGGCGTTTTCTTGTGTGATGTAACGTAGGTTGCCACTAACTGTTTGATGTTACTACAGTGAATTTATAGGTTGTGATGATGTAAAGCTTTGCAACTTGGGTATTATACGGTAAACTGCAGAAATTAGCGATTAGTAGTCTTGAAGAAGTGCTGTACTGCGAATCTTTGCTGTTGTGTAATGCGTTTGTAATTGGTTTAATGTTCTGATGTTGACTTTAATTTCTTTACTAATTGTTATTAAAGTACATTTTAAGTTATAATGGGTTATCACTGTTTCCTGATATATTCTCCTCGTAAATCCTTATTATAAGAGATTTTTTTTTCTTATGTTACATGGGGGCCTGTCGAACGAAACCCGAACGTATCCCTATTAACTTATCCTGGTATTAGCTAATTTTTGCCAACCGTTAAATTACGTATTCCTACTGTTAATTGCTTTTTAGTACTTCCATATACTTTAGAGAGGGGGAGAGTTGTGATAGTGTTAGTGTTATGTTTGTCTTGCTGTGTTAGTTTGAGCAGGTTATTAAAGATGTTTGATTTGAAAGATTTCATACGTAGTCCTAGTGGTGAAAAGTTAGAAGGTATAACTAAAATCGATTGGATTGTTCTAGCTAGGTACTATAATGTAGAAGTATCAGAATCTGCAAGGAAGCAAGAAATCTCAAATAAAGTATGTGAGGCGCTAATGACTTTAGGCATTTTGTCTGATAAGGAAGGGTTGTTACTAATGAATTAGGAAAAGGAAGAAGCTGATAGCCAGCAATGTGCTAGTGAGAATAATACAGAGGATAGTACAAGTGAAGAGGAAGGTGCCAAAGCCGTACGTGAAAAAACCAAGTCACTTAAGGTCAAACCAAGAAAGTCAAAACTTGTTTATGAAGGGATGAGTGTTGAGCAGATACAGATTCATTTGCAAATAGTTAGATTAGAAAATTAAAGAGCTGAGAATGAGAAAGCTGTCGAACTTAAAAAGTTAGAAGCTGAGGTTGAACAAAAGAGGATAGAACTAGAGATAAAGAAAATTAGAAGGAAAGTCCAAAGTAGCACTAATGTCTTTTCAAGTAGACAACGCAGTAAAAAGTGTACCCATTTTTGTTGAGAATAAAGTAGATTCTTTTTTTTTTACAATTTGAGAAAGTAGCAGAACAGCGTGAATGGCCGAGAACATCGTGGAGCACGTTGGTTCAAACCTCTTTTCGAGGAAAAGCTATGGAGGTATTTGCTGCCTTATCTTTGGATGATTGTAAGGATTATGAGAAGAGTTAAATCTGAGGTTTTGAAAGCTTATGAATGGGTGCCAGAGAGGTATAGAGAGAAGTTCAGAAGCTGGATAAAAAGAGATGGTCACACTCATATGGAGTATGCACGGGAACAACGCTTGTGGTATGATAGGTGGATGAATGCCTGAGAAGTTAATGGTGATTTCGGTAAACTTCAGGACTTATCTTGCTTGAGCAGTTCAAGGATGGTATTAATCCACTTATTAAAACATATTTGGATGAACGTGATGTAGATAATGTGGATTAAGCCACTAGATTGTCTGATAATTACGCATTGACCCATAAGCTGTATCATACTGACGTCACTCCTAAAATTGGAAGGAACAGTGTGGGAAGCGTCAAAATTACAAAGCACAAGGTAAGACTACGAGTTCACAGGTATCATTTGGTGGAGTTTATAATAAATCCTTTAATAAATGTATTAGAGGGGCAAGTCAAAATAGTTCTGTTCCTAGTGTTAGTGCTGGAAAAGCAGGATCCAGTGGAAATGATCAGTTTACACCCCGTTATCAAAATGTAGGCGAAAACTTTAGAGATTGTGTATGTTTCAGTTGTGGCAAACCAGGACATATCAGTAGGAGTTGTCCACATCGCACAGAAAACCGTCCAATTCAAGTGGTAAATAAAGTTAAAGATAAACCTGTACATTCTAAGAAGGATGATCATAAACCTGAAAATACTATTGCATTGTTAAGTCGACCGCAAGCATGTGGTGACATTAGTCCTTGTTTGTTTGCTTCTCCCCTTAGGCCAGGTAAGAGTTACTGTAACAATAGCATTGAAATAATGTATGTAATGTTAGTGAGAATATTGGTTACAAAATGGGTAACAATTGTGTTCAAAAGTTAATCATGTTGGTTATATTGAGACTAATGTAAAAGAAAATGGAATGGGACTACCTGAAGAGAGTACCAAATCCAAAGGTACTGAATTGTATGACCCTTTTATGGGAGAAGGTTGGTTACACCTCCCTTGTGTTAAAAAAAAAAGAAAGTAAGGTGGTTAAGAGATTACTGGAGCGGTACAGTCTGTATGATAAGAAATAGGTATGACCAGTGGAAGGATACTGTAGAGTATATACTTCTGCGTGGGTTTGGACCTGAATTCTCGGCTCCATTAGTAGAAGTAAAGTTGAAACTCCGTTAATTTCGGGATTTGTTAAAATTGCTTTGGTGAGAGAAATCCTAGTGTCGGGAGTAGAGTTAATTCTTAGAAAATATGTATGTGGAGACAAAGTTTTTGGTAGCAGTAATCCAATTTTGACAGAAAAACCCTCTAATTCTTCATCTATTACAGAAGTTGAATGTACATTTCCAACATATTTCCTGCTTGTGCAGTTACTACAAGAAGTAAGAGTGCCGAAGGAAAGGTAAAGGATGACGACGGTTTGGATTTACAAAACTTGTTTAAAGACAGTCTAGAAACACTACAAGTAAGTAAAGTCAGTACTCTTTTGCGAATGCTGAAAGTTAATAAGGAAGAATTTGTAAAATCTCAAATTGAAGATGAGAATTTGAAGGTAATAAGAGATAATGCCCTTGTTGATATAAATGATATCGAGAAGGAAGGCAAGTGTTACTTTAAGGATGGAATCCTAATGAGGAAGTTCAAGAGTAGAAATATTGATGATGTTGTAGAACAAGTGATTATTCCAAGTAGTTATAAGAATTTTGTTCTAGGTATTGCTCATGGCAGTAGTTATTCTGGTCATTTAGGTATAAACAAAACTTAAGAGAAATTATTGAGGTATTTTTATTGGCCTAAAGATGCACAAGATTGTAGTGAATATTGTAAAATTGCGATTTATGTCAAAAAGTAGGTACAGCTCAACATGACCCTAAAGTGATGCCATTGCAACCCATTGAAGTTCCAGGCGAACCCTTTGCAAGACTGGTTTTGGATTGTGTGGGACCTCTTCCTAGGTCTAGCAAGGCAACGAGTATTTGCTGACAATTATGTGTAGTGCTACCAGATTTCCAGAAGCTATTCCTTTAAGAACTGTCGAGTGCTGATAAGATAATTGAAGCGCTTAACAAGTTCTTCTCGCTGGTTGGTTTGCCAAAAGAAGTACAAACTGACCAAGGAACCAACTTTACGTCTAAAAAGTTTACATCATTTTTAGCCTGTCAGAATATTAAGCATTGCTTATCATCTCCTTATCACCCACAGAGCCAAGGAGTGGTCGAACGATTTCATCGAACCTTCAAAACCATGCTTCGCACGTACTGTGTGACATGAAAAGGAACGGGATGTCTACACTACCAATGTTGCTATTTGCCGTTCGTGATAGCGTACATTCATCATTGGGGTATTCTCCTTTTCAGTTAGTATATGTCCATCAGGTAAGGTCGCCCATGGAGGTGATAAAGAATCAGTTGATTTCAGATGAAAAGGATTCTATCACGTTACAAGAAATGAAGGAAAAAATAAAGAAATTATGGAAAGTAGCACATGATAATCTCGAAATAGTACAAGAAGGGAGGAAAGAAACTACGACAAAAAGGCTGCAAAACGGGAACTCGACATAGGAGACAAGGTTCTAGTGTATCTCCCTACATCTGGTAGGGTTTTTAACCAGAAGTATATAGGACCTTGTAGGTGAAGGAAAAAGTAAGTGATGTTAACTATCAAATTCAATTTCCTATAAGACGAAAGAAAGTTAAAACTTTCCATATTAACAAGTTAATAAGGTATAATGAATCCAGTGGAGTGTTGTCAATTGCAAAAGAGGATGATGAAAAAGATGTTGAAGGAGAATTTGAAGTTAGGATAAAAAATACTGAGTATTTGAGGGATTATGAAAATTTAGAAAATGATGTATTCATTTATCTGATGAACAACAGCAAGATTTTAAAGTTCTAATTAAAAACTTTTCAGATCTGTTTTCAGACCATCCAAAAAGGATAAAAGGAGTACAGCATAAAATCAGGTTGAGAGAGGAGACTCCAATAAGTCAGCGTCCGTACAGAATGTCACCGAGGCAACAACAACAGTTAAAGACCGAAGTTGCTTATTTGCTGAAACACGGACTAGCAGAAGAAAGCCATAGTGAATGGGCTAGCCCATGTATTCTAGTCGACAAACCTGACGGAAGTGCAAGAATGTGTACAGACTATTAAAAGGTAAATAATGTAACTATAAAAGATTCATATCCCATGCCCAGAGTAGAAGATATAATTGATAATGTAGCAAAGTTTCCTTTTTTTAAGTAAAATTGATTTATTGAAAGGATACTATCAAATTGAGTTAGACAAAAACAGCAGGAATATTGCTGCATTTGTTACACCCCATGGACTTTATAACTATAAGGTAATGCCATTTGGTTTATGTAATTCACCTCTGACATTCCAACGTCAAATGAATTATATCTTAAAGGATCTCGAAGGTGTATTTGTTTATTTGGATGACATTATCATAGTTGGAGAAACCTGGGAAGATCACATAAAAAAAAAGTATATGATGTTTTTAAGAGGTTATTAGAATTCAATGTTACGATAAACCTTGCAAAATGTGAATTTGGAAAAACTACTGTTCAATATTTAGGACATGAAATAGGAAGTGGCCAAGTGAAACCTGTTGGACATATTGAGGTCATAAAGAATATGACCATCCCTACATCTAAACGTG
>NC_090741.1:130925325-130952825 GCF_036898095.1 Palaemon carinicauda | reverse complement strand
TGCACTTAATCTCCAAGGAGAAAAGAGCAACCGGGGAGTGTGTGAAAGTATACTAGGGCTCAATAGGCTGCTAGCCTAGGCGCGGAGAGAATCGATTACCTAAACCACAAAAACTCTTTCGTATACGATCTTGGAAGAAAATATCAACGACATCTTATATGTATAAAACTGCCTATAGCTTCAATAAATTTTAAAACACTTGGAAATCTGTATATCATGCATGAAAGTACTAGGGCCAAATGCCTAGGCTACGAAGCCTAGCGTAGGCTAGGATCGGTTACCTCAATCGCCGAATCTGAAATACTAACGGCATCATATAAAGAATTCCTATTGTAAAGCTAAATAGCTAGAATTATTAAAGCAAAAGGACCGGGAACGTTGCTCTGGCTAACTGAATGACTCATGCATGGCTCCCTTCAGAGCAGATCTCATGCTGAGAATTTCCTGTGTGAATGTTTCTGACAAATCGTTGAGGTATTTTTTCACAAAACTAGATGCTTTTTCGTACAGCTCTGAGTCAGATAAATTTTGCAATGAGATTGGTTCCAACACTGAGAATGATGAGACAACTTCATGCAAGCCAGTAAAACGGAAGTTCAACTGAGTTGTGATGATATCCAGAGTACGATAGTAAACAGTTACTCTACACAAACTCTCTGGATCTTCTAATCTGTGGTCTTCACAAAGCTCGCCAAAATGTCTTTTTACGGTACGAAGTCTCTTTTCCTTAAATTCTGGTCTGATTGACCACTTCTGGGTTATATCTGTTGCTTCTTTCTTTACATCCTCAAACTGATTTCTTAACCCTGGATAGGTACGGTCCTCGGACACCCCTTTAAGGGTATACTCGGACGCGAACGACCCCGACGCCAAAAAAAATTCTTGAAAAATCAGTTTTTGCAGTAACCTCCTTTTTTCTTTTGCCAAAAAAACTTCAATGAATGCTTAAAACAACTGTAAAGATAAATACTACTCATCTGCAGAAAAACTATTTATTATAAATATTTTAAAAAATTAAGTAGAAAAAAAAGACCTGACATAAAAATTCATAAAAAAAAGTTTATACATATATACACAAATCCTTTTAGGAATTGATTCTTGAATGTTTAGGACACATCTTGATGTATTTTGGATGAAGTCAGACCCATGGAGGTGAAGATCTGAAATGAGAAAAAAAGGGTAACTTTTTTTGGCCAAAAAAAATTGTCCAAATTTCATGAATTTTTTTGGGTACCCAAATGAAATAGGAAGTGGCTAATTTTTTTAGGGAATAAACATATGTTATCCTAAAATAGAAATATGTAAAAAAATCTTCATTATTTTGTAAATTACATTTATATCAGGGGCCATATCTAAAGGTAATTTTTTGAGTACTTGGAAATTTCGTAAAAAAATACATATATTTAATATATAATATGATATTTATGCAGGTAAAAATATACCAAAATATCACAAATTCTATAGGGAACAAGAATATATATAGATAGGGCAGCTTACGCTTCGGATATGTCCACAAAATGGCCGCCAACCACACTGACTCAGACTCCCTAATCTGCCACTTGAAATGTAGGAAGGGTATGTCAATTTCAAGGTGTTATTTACTAATCTAATTATTATTGGATATGCATAAAAATTGTATGGTGGGTTGCTGGATAATTGTCGATTATTTTACGACTATAAAATTAAAATTCCGACCCAAAAAATTTTTTTGGAAGGGAAATAAAATCGAAAAAAAAAATGTAAAACAATATTTACCTAAAAAAATTTGATGATATTCAATCAAAAAAAAAGTAAACAAAATTTTCCGACAAATAAACATCTAGAGGAATCATTACTCTGTGATAGTTCCTTAGTACGTAGTAATTTTGAAAGAATTGGGAAAAAACGAAAAAATGGCAATCACCGGAAAATCGAACACATACCTATATATACGCCATATCTGGCTAAAAAAAAGATAGGCATGGGTAGCCAGATCATCTAGAAACACTTTCCAACACTATAAAAATATAAGTTTTGCGACACTACTTGCCAATTCCTTACGGTAACATGACTAAGCAAAAAAATGCAAAACAAATAAAAAGGGGCACTCGTGGAAAAATGGCCATTCTAATATACGGCATTTCAGAAAAAAAAAATTTCAGCCACGTGCTAGGCAAACCATCAAGGCATATTTTCCGACAAATAAACATATAAATGAAATATTACTCTGTGATAGTTCCTTAGTACGTAGTAATTTTGAAAGAAATGGGAAAAAACGAAAAAATGGCAATCACAGGAAAATCGAACACATACTTATATATATGCCATATCTGGCTAAAAAAAAAATAGGCATGGGTAGCCAGATCATCTAGAAACACTTTCCAACACTATAAAAATATAAGTTTTGCGACACTACTTGCCAATTCCTTACGGTAACATGACTAAGCAAAAAAATGCAAAACAAATAAAAAGGGGCACTCGCGGAAAAATGCCCAACATTCTAATATACGGCATCTCAGATAAAAAAAAAAAGACAAGCACGTGTTAGCCCAACCATCAAGGCACACTTTCTAACACATAAACATGAAAAAAAAATCAATAATATACGGCAATTCCTTACTACGTAGTAAATTTTTACAAATATTGAAAAAAAAAACAGAAATTGGCAACCGCAGTTAAATACCCAATATACCAATAACTACGTCGTATCTGACAAAAACAAAATCACGCATGGGTAGCCAGATCATCTAGACACACTTTCCAACATTAAAAAAGCAAAAGTTTTACGACACTATTTCGCAATATCTTACGAAAAAATGACTTGGCAAAAAAATTAAAAAAAATTAAAAAGGGACACTCGCGGTAAAATGCCCGACATTCTAATATACGACATCTCAGATAAAAAAAAGACATGCACGTGTTAGCCCAACCATCAAGGCACACTTTCTAACACATAAACATGAAAAAAAAATGAATAATATACGGCAATTCCTTACTACGTAGTAATTTTTACAAATATTGAAAAAAAAACAGAAATTGGTAACCGCAGTTAAATACCCAATATACCAATAACTACGTCGTATCTGACAAAAACAAAGTCATGCATGGGTAGCCAGATCATCTAGACACACTTTCCAACACTAAACAAGCAAAAGTTTTACGACACTATTTGGCAATATCTTACGGAAAAATGACTTGGCAAAAAAATGAAAAAAAATGAAAAAGGGGCACTCGCGGTAAAATGGTCCTCGTGGTGATGAACGACATTTTAACTAAAAAAAAAAACATGCACATGGTAGCCAAACAATCCACCAAGACTTTCCACAACTGATAACCTATACAAGTTGCACCATTCTACGACAATTTCATAATACGTAATAACTTTGATAATTATGCAAACTACCTCAGAAGGGTAAACTCGGACGCGAACGACCCCGACGCGTCTCAGAAATCGGGGAAGGAGTACAGCTACAGCAATGCACATCTGGACACTACTAGAGCGTGTAGGGGAGACACCTCCTGCAGGTCGATCACCCACAAATTCTGTCACAGGGGTGAGTCACGTGAGAAAAACCTGTTTTTTTTTGACGCTCGGGGTCGCAAACGACCCACCGTACCTATCCAGGGTTAATATACATATCACATCCATGCAAACCTTTAAGAAGTTTGCTGTCTTAGCAGGATCAACTGCTTTTAATTGCAACATTTTTTTATACTAAATTTATTGACTGTAAGATTTTGGACTAAAACATCAAAAGGCATACAAAATTAAAATTTTCAAGACATTTCTTTAGTGCAGTGGCTTCAGTGCGTTCGTCTGCCTTAGAGCTGCATAATATTATTTGTGCTAGAGCTTTCTGGACATCACAGAATCGAACTTTGAGAGCAAATACCACATCATAACGTCCAGCCATCTAGTTGGGTTTAACTTTTTATTAGTTACCCCTCTGTGAGAGCCTAATTCAGAAATTAAGCTAGATAATATGTCCCATCTCTTGATACTCAATCCAAAAAACATATAGACTCTTTGAACAATATCATAAAACTGCGCCATTTCTGTCACACCCTTGACAGCATCATTAATCACCAAATTTAAATTTTGAGCAGCACAATGAACATAAAATGGACTGGGTTCAACATCCATTATTTTTTTCTGCACACCTTTGTATATCCCCTTCATGTTACTAGCTCCATCATATCCTTGGCCACGACACCTTGAAATAGAAAGTCTTCTCTGTTTAATTATTTGCAAAATTTGTTCTGATAGTGCAGCTCCACTTTGGCCCTCAACCTTATGAAACCCTAAAAAAGACTTATTAATTTGTAAGGCTTTTGGCTTTCCATTATAATCATATTCTATGCTACAGTAACGGTATATTTCACACATCTGATCAATTTTGGAAATATCCTGTGTTGTATCTAACATTATGCTATAAAATGGAGCTGCTTTAATGGCATAAGTAAGTTCTTTTTCAGTTTCCTATGAAAGCAACTGAATGAGTTCATTTTGTATCATTGGGCTCATATACTTTGTTTTACATTTAGGTTTACTGATTAATTCTGAAAGAACTGGATCATATTTAGAAAGCAACTCAATGATGCAAATGAAATATCTAAGTTTCCTTTCATCCTCATAAACACCTTCATCTTCTGCTTGTGTTCCTTCTTTGTGTCCACGAAATGGCAAATGGCACATCGCTAATGTAAGAGTTACATTTAATAATCTGTCCAAAACCTGACGCCAGTATTTTTTCTCTTTTTGAAGATTACCTTCAAGTGCTTCACTCTAAGTTCCATGCAAGCACTATTGTTCATACACTAGGCATGAATTATAGTGAATTTGGGATGATTCGTGCCTCTTCATACCCTCACCTATGTGTTTCCAGTCACAATAACCATCAATCCATGTATCTTGAAATCTACTCGCTCCTCGATTAGCAAACAACCAACATGTCTCATAATAAGCCTTATCAAGAACAACTGAATAGCATAACCACGATCTCTCAATTTTTACACCTGATTCGGGCACTGCATGATAATATTTATCAGAGAAAGAGCGACCTTCTGCATCCTTTTTGAAAGGGACATTAGGCTTGCAATGTCCATTTGTAATGATAAATCGTTTTGTTTGGTCCTTCAAGTTTTGTTTCATAAAATGTCCTCGGTCTGTAGGCCACAACAATGTTATTGTGTCAAATCAGAACTCAGGCGCATGGCCTTATGAGGTACTAGGTTTACACTCATCTTCACAGGTATTGCCTAATATAGTGTCGGAAACTGGGTCAGAATCAGGCTTGCCAACTTCGTCTAATTTCTTTTCACCTGTATCAGTTGCTGTGTTTGTTTCAACTAAACTAGTACCAGTAGTAGGCATTTCCACACTAGTGACACTACTATTAGTATTTTCTCCAATAGCTTCACAACTGGCATTGTCCTTTGCATTCTCGTTAATCACTTCTACTGTTGGGGAAAAGAAACCACTAATTTTTGGAAGCTTCGATGCCTTAATTTCATTCTCTTATTTCTTTTTCCGCTTTTCACTGCCACTAAGATGTTTTTGGGGAGGCATGATATATCCGATTTACTGTAAATAAAAACTATCAGTAATTGAGAAAATTATACTCTGGTATCATCTGATATACAAAAATTCTACAGTTTTTTGTTTGTGTGGTGTTTTTACGTTGCATGGAAACAGTGGCTATTCAGCAACGGGACCAACGGCTTTACGTTACTTCCAAACCACGTCGAGAGTGAACTTCTATCACCAGAAATACACATCTCTCACTCCTCAATGGAATGGCCGAGAATCGAATCTGCGACCACCGAGGTGGGACGCAAACACAATATCGACCACGCCACTGAGGCGCTATGAAAATATTTTGATTAGTATCATTGTGAAGATATTAATTACACCTTTCTTCAATGCATTGTTCTTTCCATTACATTATTTGTATTGTGAGTCAAATATTAAAATTAAAACCACAATTTGTAATCAACATAATCTTTCATAAGGTGTAAGATAAATATCAGTTGCAGTCCACTTATAAAAGAATACAATGTAAAACAATCTCGAAACGCGAAAAACTTCTCTCACTTTTTCCTTTAAATGATCAAAAGATATTGGCGGTCACAGGCGGTGACAACTGACAAGCTCTGGTAACTGGTGTACACGGAGGCCAGGACTTAGACAGGAACATAACGCGTTCAAGCCAAGATCTCATACGGACCTGTAGTGTACGAACAGTAATACTCCCTATGACCTCCTAACCCATAACCCATAAAGGCCATCATATACATTAACAGTATGTAACGTCTTCTCAGTTTCTGTTAATAATCATTTACCAGTATTATATTGGGGAATTTGAAATATTTTTTTTTTCTAAATCACTAAAATATAACAGTAAGCAGTAGCATATATTTTGCTTCTTCTTCTTCTTTTTACGGCCATGGGCCCATATCCCTTGGGTCCCTTAGCTCCCTTTCTGTGACTCTACGTCCATGGGCCCCTTTAATCATTATAGTCCCCGGGCCCGTGGCAGTTTGCCACCTCTGCCACCCTACTGTTACACCTCTGATGGCGAGCGACAGCGTCCAGGACGCCTCCGGCAGGCAACAGCTCTTGTAAACGTTAATATCGCTTTCGATTTATTTCAAAACACCAAGAGCTTACATTTATACATAATAAAGATAATACTCAACTTTCCAGAGGCAGAAGAGGCTGGAGAATGCATCATAAAGTTGAAATACAGTGATACCTCTGGATACGAAAGTTTCTGCTTACGAAAAATTCAGGATGCGAAAAGTGATTCGAAGATTTTTATGCCCCCGGATACGAATAAAATTTCAGGATACGAAAACCTTACGAGATCCCAACTCTTCGCCGAGAGTAATTTTAAAAAGCGCGCGCCACCAGACTTTGAACTTGGGTAGACTCACTTACAGCCTCCCGCTCACCCATTGGTTATCTCCCTACTCAGACGCTAGCTGACGCCATAAGATCCTGGTTTCCTATTTGTCGGCAACTATCCCAGCTTGCCTACGCACGGGCGTTCATCTCTCTCTCTCTCTTTTCGTTCCGACCGCGGTATCGTTTTCAGACATTGTGTTGTGTGCTTTCGCTTGTTTGACTTAGTGTTAATATACAGTACATTCGTACGCCACGTGTTATCGTTAATAAACATTCGTTACTGTGCACTGTACTGTATTAGTGTTTACTATACATAGACTGTATATAACGTACGTAGTGTATTATATTCCGTATTACTGTAGCCATGGGTCCCAAGAATGTTGCCGAAGGAAAGAAGAAGAAGACGATGCTCTCGATGGAGACGAAACTTGAAATTGTTAGAAAGTACGAGTCTGGTATGCGTTTAAGTGCGATCGCCAAGGAGTATGGCCGGAATCCATCTACGATAGGCACCATCCTGAAGCAGAAGGCAGCCATAAAAGCAGCAACACCTTCTAAGGGCGTTACTATTTTCTCCAACAAGAGAACGCACTTGCATGACGAGATGGAGAGGCTGCTTCTTGTGTGGATCAAGGACAAAGAGATCGCAGGAGACACCATCACTGAGACTACAATTTGCCAGAAGGCCTCCGCCATTTTCGGTGATCTCGTGCGTGCTCAGGCCAAAGAAGGGGCAAGAGAAGGAACATCCCAGCAGGAACCCCCAGAGTTCAAGGCTTCTCATGGGTGGTTCAGAGAAGTTCCAGAAAAGGACTGGCATCCATTCAGTGGTACGGCATGGGGAGGCAGCCAGCTCGGACACGAAGGCCGCGGAAGCCTTTGTTAAAACGTTCGAAGAGTTGACTCTGCAGGAAGGCTACAGTTCGCAGCAAGTTTTCAATTGCTACGAAACTGGCCTTTTCTGGAAGAAAATGCCTCGTCGGACGTTCATCACGGCAGAGGAGAAGAGGCTACCCGGACATAAGCCTATGAAGGACAGGCTTACCCTTGCTTTTTGTGCAAATGCCAGTGGAGACTGCAAGATAAAGCCCCTGCTGGTGTACCATTCAGAAAATCCCCGAGCCTTCAAAGCCCACAAAGTCATCAAGGAGAACCTTCCCGTGATGTGGAAGGCGAATGCAAAAGCCTGGGTAACGAGGCAACTGTTCATTGATTGGGTGAATGTCTGCTTCGGTCCGACTGTCAAAAAATATTTGGAAGAAAAGCGCCTCCCTATGAGATGTCTGCTGGTGTTGGACAATGCTCCAACTCACCCTCCTGGCCTCGAGGAATATCTTCTGGCCAAGTATTAATTCATAAAGGTCCTATATCTACCGCCTAACACCACCCCTCTCCTCCACCCCATGGACCAGCAAGTTATTTCTAATTTTAAAAAATTGTACACGAAGCATCTCTTCAAGAGATGTTTCCAAGTCACAGAGAGTACAAACCTCACTCTGCGTGAATTTTGGAAAGATCACTTTAACATCGTTATATGCCTCAAACTCATCGATCTCGCTTGGCAGGAAGTTTCGAGGCGTACCCTGAACTCATATTGGAGGCAGCTGTGGCCTGATGCTGTCTCTGCACGAGACTTCGAGGGGTTCGGGAAGCCTGGAGGCGAAGCCGAGATCGTTGACGATCCTGAACCAATTCAGCAGTGTGAGGTGGCTGACATCGTACATCTTGGTACGTCCATGGGGCTGGAAGTTAGCGCGGAGGATATAGATGAACTTATCGAGGAGCACCACGAGGAGTTGACGACTGACGACCTGAAGGAGTTGGAGACGATGCAAGTGAGTGATGTTCAAGAGCAGTTCTCTAGCGGTGATGAGGAGGATGTTGCACCTTTGAAAACGGCAGACATCAAGGAAATTCTTGCATGTTTCCATAAAATGGCAGACTACGTTGAAAAGGAACATCCAGAAAAAGTTTATACCAACCGTGTGCTTCAATACTGCAATGACGTTTGCCTAACGCATTTTAGAAATGTGTTGAAAAGTAGGCAGAAACAAGCTTCAATGGATAGTTTCTTATTAAAGAGGCCAGCGGTATTAGTAGGCCAAGACGAAGGTGAAAGTGAAGAAAAGAAACAGAAAAGAGGAAGGGATGAAGAATTAGAAGGTGAAAGTAAAGAAAAAAAACAGAAAAAAGAAAGTGATGAAATAGAAGGTGAAAGTAAAGAAAAGAAACAGAAAAAAGAAAGTGAGGAATAGGTAAAAGGTGAAAGGAAAGAAAAGAAACAGTAAAAAGAAAGTGATGAAGAAGTAGAAGAGATTTAGAAAATATGAAAAACATAAAGTTATAAAAAAGCAAAAAAAAATTCAATTTTAAGTTTTATGTTACCGTTAAGTGTTAAAGTAATTTTTTCTTTCATTTTATAGTTTTCCATACGTAATGTTAAGCGTTAATTATTTCTGCCATTTTTCTATTTCGTAAAGTTTAAGTGTTAATGTGTTAAGTGTGTAAATTACTGTATGTAGTCTGTCACTTGTTACGTTTTCTGCCTTATGACATCCTCCTCTGCCGCGACTTCGCTATCGGACATCGACTCAATCAAAAGGTAAGTTTAAACTTTTTTGTTACACTAATTAACTGTAACCTTTTTTCAGAGTGTACAGGTATCAATCCTTAATTTAGGTGTACGTACAGGTAACAATACTGTACACCTTCACTGATCTAAATGCTTTACGTACATACAGTACCGTAACTTTTATACAGTAGTAAAGAAAACGGACCATTTTCTTTGGGCTTGGGGGGGATAACTTGGCTATAACTACTGTACATTATTGATTACGTAATCTCATAGTGGTTTCTGGAATGGATTAGGCTGTTTTTAACGGTTGGGTTAATTACTGTATTGCATGATAGAAATGGCTGCATTGCATGTTTATTACTACAGTTTAGCGTGTTTATGAAAGAAAAGGTGTCTTTTTGTAAGGCTTGAACAGATTATCCTTAATTTAGGTGTACGTACAGGTATCAATACACCTTCACTGATCTAAATGCTTTACGAACCTACAGTACCGTAACTTTTATACAGTAGTGAAGAAAACGGACCGTTTTCTTTGGGCTTGGGGGGGGGATAACTTGGCTATAACTACATTATTGAATAATTTCATAGTGGTTTCTTGAATGAATTAGGCTGTTTTTAACGGTTGGGTTAATTATTGAATGATAGAAATGGCTGCATTGCATGTTTATTACTACAGTTTAGCGTGTTTATGAAAGAAAAGGTGACTTTTTGTAAGGCTTGGAACGGATTAGGCTATTTACATGTAAAACACGACTCAGGTTACGAAAATATCAGGATACGAAACCGCATCCTGAACGGATTAATTTCGTATCCTGAGGCATCACTGTATTCCAAGATTCACGAGAAAACACAGGGAAAAACACCGAGTTGTTGAGCTACGAAAAAAGGAAATGAAGATGGCGCCGTCGGCGCCATTGTATATGTAATATATTAGATATTACTTGTTTAAAACACATGACCTACAGGTCATTGTGGAAGTAAGAGAAGTATGAGAAATGCCATAGTCATATTCTAAGCAGGATGCGAATGCCAAACCTCAGCAATGTAACATTTTTCATGAAGAGTAAACACAACCAAGCCCAGTGAGAAAGAAGTTGTCTGTGAGAACGGAACAAGTACCTTCCGGTATTAATGTTGTGTTTATTATAAATCCATAAATGCTGAGATAACTGTGTAAATTTTAGTATGAAATTGGATAAAATTGGATATTCGTATCAGTTCACTTTAAGATGTCATACGGAATGGTCATCCGACCAAACCAGCTATACTCCTGTGATGGAGATGTTAACACTGTTCATAAAGAATAAACTATTTTAAAGTTAACCTACTTAGACTTTACTTGAAGATGTAACATACTAAATCTAATCTATAACACATTCAAGATGACATTTGAAGAGAACCCAAATGTGTGTTAACAACAGTAGCACACCAACAAATGGTGGCAGCGGTAAAACTCTAAGAACCAGAGAAAGATCTTCAAGAACCAGCGGTAAAACTCTAAGAACCAGAGAAAGATCTTCAAGAACCAGCGAATAAAACTCTAAGAATCAGAGAAAGATCTTCAAGAAATCAACCGTAATGAATCTACAATTTTGACTAAGTATCATAGTCCACCGAAGAAATGAAACATTTAATACCAACAAATGAATGTTATACAAACTGAGGAACTGGATCTTCAATCAACATCCTAAGAAAACCAAGGACTGACATGCAACGTTTACAAAACATTGAAGAAATATATCCAGGAAGCACTACATTCAACGGAAATCTGACCGAAAACATTCACCCAAACATCCATAGGAAGGAACAATCCAGTGCGAGAGAGAGAGAGGAAATGATGACATCACACTTCGCCATATAAACCGAAGCTAAGTACAATTTCTTATTCATTTCAGTTTTGAGCAGTGAGGTGTAGTTACCACGATTCGATCGTCCATTATTACTGGAGTGAGTTGCTTGCTAATCTTCAATTTCCTTTCATTAAAGGAAACTGTGTTCAACTTCAAATTCTCTTCTAGAATTTTTTTTCTCTCTGTGCTAATTCCGTTTTCTTTCAGAAGTTCTCGGGAAATATCTTTTTTATTAGTATCATTGTTTCGGGGGATTTTGTTATAATCTTTATTATTTAGTGCTTATGCGTTTACGCACTGGACGTCTGTATTCATATAGATATTTTGATAGGATTGCAAGGGGTCGTAGAGATAGAAAAAGAAATACCGTAAACATGACGCCCCCTGTGAAACCCATCCCTGGACTGAGTAACCCAACCACAGGACATGGTAACCTCCCTCCTATTGTGACACTAGTAAATGCTCGCTCTGCAATCCTTCCTTTTCAGGGTCAGGTTAATGGGTTCTTGCCTCAGAATGTGGAGTCATGGATTTCATCTGTCGATGCCCATTTAAATGCTAAACAAATCATAGACCCGTTTGTACAATTACAAGAAGCTAAAAGTTTTATAGACTTTTCTAAAGGAGATGCGAGTGCATATTTGAGGGGTGTTTCATTTCAAGAAGCAGTTACCTGGGATGATTTCAAAGTTAGGCTACGTGCGGTCTACGGAGGTGAAGTAGCCTTAGATATAGTTTTAACATTAAGAAATACACTTAATCAAGCCACTATGACTTGGCTTAATGTTATTGAGAGAGCAGCTCTCATAGCCGATAGGCTTAATGAATATCAGGATATTTTAGGTAATTCCACTTGGGTTACTAGAGATAACATTTTCGTGAAAGGTTTCTTACGATTAATGTATTTAACTTGCATGACACTTATGTTGCCTGAAGCTTTAGTGCGGTGTTGTGATAAAAAGTTAACGCCAGCAAGTACGGAATTGGATGTATATAAACAGATAAAGAAACACATGTCTAAGTGTCCTGATCTTGATCCCGTGTTAACCCAAGTTTTTGCAAAAAATTAAACAAAGCCACAACAAGTAAATGTAGTTAATAATAGTCAAGTTGCAGGAATGACGTGTTATAATTGCAAACGTCAAGGTCACTTGATTGCGGACTGCAGAATGAGATTCTGTTCGTTATATAATAGTTCGACTCATTCATATAGTCAGTGCTACTCGCGTAAGACACAACGGAATCCTAGAAATACACAGTCAATTCCACAGTCAGTTCCATATGGAAATAAAAAGAAAATCCTCATTTCAAAAAGAAGAAACAGCCAAACGTCAATGTAGTTCAGAATCCAAAACAAACAAACAGTTCTTCAAATAACGTTTATCCTGGGTCGTCAAACCAGACCTCGCAAGGTCAGACTAATTTTCAGAATGTGCAGAGCAAAGCAAATACCACATAATTAACTCCAGTGGGGGAGAGAGTGATGTTGGGTCAAGGTCATTCATGTCATCATCAGTAGTATTGAATAATTAATTTAATGTTTTATCAGATCATTGTGAGGCAATAGATTTTCCTATGAAACACACGGCCGAATTAAGTAAATCAGTGCATGCTCCCGTAGATTTGCAATGAATTCATACAATAATAAGCCAAAATGAGTTACAACCAACATTATATGCTGTAAATTTAGAACACAGATCATTTACATTATTTTTTGACTCTGGTAGTCCACGTAATATCATGGATTTGAGGACACATCATTTGTTGTTTTCGATCTTCCCAATAGAAAAATCCGGAGTAAGACTCTCGGGTATAGGAAATAAGGAATTAAATGTAATAGGCGTAACTCATTTCCAGTTCAAGGTCGGTAAGCGCAAGTTTGCCGATACATTTGTTGTTGTACAAAATATTGATATGTATCCAGCTGTAATTATAGGATATCCATCTATGGGCAATCAAAACATTATCTTAGCCCCTGCCAAGCACGGCGGGTATATCAAAGGAAAATTCTATAAGTCTTCTAATACCTTAAAATCAGTTTTGGATAAAAAGGAGACGACAAATAAAACAGTGACGTACGTTGAAGAACCAATAACTTGTCTCACTAATAAAGAAATAATATACGCGACCCAACAGAATTCTCGTTCACCCGTAATATCATCTTGCACGCAATCTATCGAGCCAAACGTACCTTCGAATTTAATAGTGCAAGTAAAGAAAACATTACTGGGATCTGAAATATTAATCCTTTCCGACACTTAGAAAACTATTGGGTTGTCTGTCACACAAGCTATTTATACAGTAGGGTCACATCAACAATGTAATAATGAAGTCTGTAATAATTTAAATACCACTTTAGTAATTCACAAAAATCAACATATCTTGTATGTAGAAGTTTATAAACAACGTATTCTTACCGTTGCTGAAATCAATCACGCTCAATCAGTTGCGGATGAATCCCTTTTGCAATCTATTAAAAATGAAATAATTAAGACATTCAAGACGAAGAAATTCAGCAGAAAATTTTTGGACTTTTAACTGAATATCATGATGTTTTTTCCACTACGGATGGATCCTTAGGAAAAACAGATGTGATCGAGCAGAAAATTAGCTATGTACCCTCGTACAGACTCCCTATGAAATTCTAGAATGAAATAAATGATGAAGTAGGTAAAATGCTAGAAGAAGGAGTCATTAGGAAATCGAACAGCCCTTATAATTTTCCATTAATAGTTGTACCGAAAAAAGATCGAACATGCCGTATCTGCGTAGACTTCCGTCGCCTAAACGAGGAGACGATCCCTGATCAATTCCCAGTGCCATGTACTGACGATATTTTATCTTTGTTAGGTTAGAATAAATATTTTACCAGTTTGAACTTACTAAAAGGCTTTCACCAGATATCATTAAAAGAAAATAGTATCCCATACACAGCCTTCAGCATAGCCAAGGGACATTATGAATTTTTACGGATGCCTTTTGGTTTACGTCGTGCTCCCATAACATTTACAAAAATGATTAACATAGTGTTTGGAGACTTGCTAGGGGATATATTGCATACCTATATGGACGAACTTGTAATCTTTTCCAACACCTTAGAAGAACATCTACGTAAATTAGAACTAGTACTACAGAGACTAAGACAACATAACTTAAGGGTAAATATTAGTAAGTGTGAATTTTTCAAAACAGAATTAGTCTATTTGGGTTTTATGGTGTCAAGCCAAGGTAAAAAGTAGTCCATGATAAGGTGCCGGCTATCCATAACTTTCCGATACCTACTAATGTCAAGGGAATACAGCAATTTCTGGGTTGTAGTAGACATTACAGGAGTTTTATACGCAATTATTCAATAATAGCCGCTCCCTTAACTGATCTTACAAAGAAGGGCGTAGATTTCATATGGTCTGAGCAGCATCAACAGGTGTTTAATACCTTGAAAGATGAACTGTGTAGTTCTCCTATCTTAAAATTTCCTGACTTCGGTAAGGAATTCTTCATTACAACAGACGCCTCAGACTTAGGAGTAGGTGGGGTATTGCTTCATCAATATGAAAAACAATTTTTTCCGGTAGGTTTTTATTCTTGAAAACTGAGAACTTCCGAAAGTAAGTATGCAGTAATAGACAAGGAAGGGCTAGCTATTGTTAATTCACTAGTGCATTTTAAGTTCATAATATACGGTTATCCCGTTAAGGTTCTTACTGATCATAAACCACTAACCGACTTCTTTAAAGGCTTCAGCCACAGCCCCAAACGAACTCGGTGGCATTTGATCATTCAAGACTTTGGCGCGAGAATTGGGTATTTACCTGGGAAAGCAAATATCATTGCTGATGTATTATCACGCAACCCCGTGTCATCTTGTACAGAGCCTTTAGCTGAATTAATAGATATATCAACATCCATGCCTATTGTTAAAACGATATCTGAACAAGAAGATTTGGGCTGGAGTGCTGAATTATTACAGACTGAGCAAAGAAAAGATCAGAAATTAGAAAAAAATTATAAATTCTTTGAAAGGCAATAATAAGGAAAAGGAATATATAAAGTATAAGCAGCAGAATTATATAATCATAGACAATATTCTGTGTAGGACCGTGACAAGGAAAACCCGCAATACACCACATGTAACTAACGACCAGGTACAGGTACCAATCTCACTTATTTCCACTGTCCTAAATTGGTTGCATGCAAATCCATTGCATGGACACCCGGGGTTCTCATTGATGTCACAGAAAGCCAAATCATTGTTTTATTGGCATACGATGCTTACAGATATAAAAAAAAACACATAGCTAATTGTCACACATGTCAGGTAAACAAAGGGCATACGAAAACAACTGTCAGCCTAGGGGCTTATCCCGTGCCCAATCAACCCTTTGAAAGGATACATTTAGATTTATTAACAGGATTTTACGAGTCAGACAGAGGAAATAAGCACCTCTTAGTAATTGTAGATGCTTTAACTCGATATACAGAACTAATAGCGCTTAAAACTAAAACTGCGATTGAATGCGCTAGGATATTTTACGAGTGATACATTTGTAAACATGGAATTCCACACATGATAATCTCAGACTCGGGTGAAGAATTTAATAATCACTTTCTTACCTCATTGTGTGAATTCCTTAGCATAAAGAAAATAAATACCATGATATATCACCCAGAGTCGAATGGGCTAGTGGAAAGAGCGAATAGGAAGGTTTTAAATATATTAAGAGTAACACTAGGGGGATCAGACCCCAACTGGGATATTGCAATACCTGCGGTACTGAGTACTCTGAATCATTCATATCATATATCAATTAAAATGTAACCGCACGAGGCATTGTATGGTACCCCAGTTAGAACGCCTTTCCAAATATTAACGCCTACAACTAATCTATCAAATCCTTTAAAAGAATGTATAAATGCAAGCGAAAGTCTTTTTGATATCCTTCGAAAGAATTTAGAAGAATCACAAATCATAATAGAAAGGAATCATGATAAAATAGCGAAGCCAACTAAATCATATACCGTGGGTGATAATGTATACATACAGGTAAATGTACAAAAAGGACTCAATTATAAACTAACACCTAAGTTTGAAGGCCCATTTAACATTTTGGAAACATTAACGGCCAATAGGTTTAGAGTTCAAAAAGTATCCCAACCCACTGATGAGAGAATCGTACCATTGGCTCACATAAGAAATTAAAATAAGAGGGAAAGAAGTGAGGGAAAGATTTTTATTTTTTTTTTATTTTTAGTAAACATTATATGTTAAAAGTTTTTTTTCTTAATACAGGAGTAATTACATATATTTTTCTCGTTACAGGTTTCCAAGATGAAGTTTTTGTTGTTGGGAGTGATATTGTTGGCTCAGACATTTTTCTCGTGTGGGATGAGCTCTAAAACTAAAAGTATAGATTTTAAATATGGCACTATAGTCGAAAGACAAGAAGACGTTTTTATTACATCAAGTAACGTAGTTGTTGAAGTGCGTACGCAAGCAATTTTTCTCCCAGAGAATGACGTCACTAGCTTAAAGAGAGCCATTTCAAGGTTTGCTGTTTCATTAAATGAAATGCATAGAAGACGAGAGTTCGCTTGCATCGACACTAAAAGTTGCAGAGATGCTGTCTGACAACTTGCAAAATAAGACTTATGAGGCAGAATCTTTGGCTTGTGACCTTTTGATGTGGACAGTAGGACACGATAATCTTGAGAAACGTAACCCGTTTATTTTTGCTGCACTAAACATCCTTGGTTCTATTGCAATTTTAGGCTTAGGAATTTCCAATCGTCTTAAGATTAGTAATCAAAATAAGAAAATTGAGTTTTTGACTCATGAAGATGAATTGATTATGTCAGAACTAAGGAATCAGTTAGCTTCAATCAATCAAGTTATGAGTTTGGTAAATGAACGTTCTAGTAATATCAGTCAGATTATGGAAGTACAAGATTTGTTGGCAACGTTAACGTATTATGATTCAAAAATAGATCACATACATAATAGAATTGCACATTTCATTGAGAAATCAAAAGACTATGTGGAAGCTATGACGTTAGCGACTAAAGGTGTACTGTCACCCTATTTGTTGCCAAAAAGAGACAACGTTAATTGTGGAGAACGGACGGGAGAAATTAGGTTATGTTCCTTTGTTAGACGCACGTAGGTTAGAATTTTATTACAGCCTAATTACAGTAAGCGTTGAAAATCACAGGATTATGATTACAATTCCCTTTGATTCTTCCGATGCCTGGCATTCTTACAGGATATCACCATTTCCGACTTTCATGACAAATCACTCAAATCCAGTAATATCCAATTTGACAGGACACGTATTGATTTCCCCAGACAAGGAAACATATACGGTCATTAAAGACTTAAATCAATTAACTCACTGTTCAGATGCAATGGATAAAAAAATATGTACAGCTGACTCATTTGAATTCCACAAAAACTTAATGGATTCATGCGAGTTAGGTATAGTGCTAGACGGTGCTCTCTCCCATAAAAATGAAAATTATCTGGATAAGCATTATCCCTTTGACAATAATAAGTTCAATTGCAGACTGAACAACGGCTCGTGGATACGATATGACACGGCCGGCTTCAATGTATCATGCCCGGACGGATCCACGTCCTATTCCCAAATCTTCGTTGCAGCAGATGGTTGTATCAGGACGTCCCCGAATTACATGGTGCATGGAATCAAGACTATCATCAGAGAACGAGCCTACTTCGCGAACTTCACGTGGTCGACAACAATTCCATCTTTACCTCTCCCATACAATGCACGTGTGGCTTAGCGGTTGATGAAATTGACCGAGATGGACCACCCGACACCGACTTAAGAAGAACGTCGATTCTACGTGTTACTAGCAGGAATTAGTGTTACGGTGATGATATTTATCGCCGTTAACATCCTTGTTTGGCTTATGTTAAAGAAAAATAAGATTGAGATCAAACAAAACGTTTTGCCATGTCCAGATAAAACTCCTTATTTAATTCAATTTAAAGCCTTTTGAAACTGGCCCCTTCATTCGTTCAAAGGAGTAATATTGTCTTGGAAAAGTGTTGTGCACAAAAAGCAGTTAATACGCTAGTAATACGTAATTGAAGAGACTATAGAACATTTGCCTTTTAAAAAAAAAAAAAAAAAAAAAAAAAAAAAAAAAAAAAAAATTAAAAAATAAATCATTTTTATGGTACCTAATAAAATATATAAGCCTGAATGTTAAAATACAGAATCTGTGGGCATCTAATGAAATATGTAAGCCCTATATATAAATATATATATATATATATATATATATATATATATATATATATATATATATATACATATATATATATATACATATATATATATATACATATATATATATATATATATATATTTATATATATATATATATATATATATATATATATATATATATATATATATATATATATATATATATATATATATATATATGTGTGTGTGTGTGTGTGTGTGTGTGTGTGTGTGTTTGTGTGTGTGTGTGTGTGTGTGTACGAAACCGTGGTACGTGTACGTACCAGGAATTCGTGTTTGTGCACTAAAAATTGTATCTTTACCAAGGTAACGAATATTTTTAATAGTTACCGTATTATAATAATCTATGTTTTGACAAAGGTAACAACTATTCTTTAACAAATTACCGAATCATACGTATATCAGTATTTTTTTTTTTTTGGTATCATATAATCGTTTGCTAGCAATGTACCATATATGTTATCTGTATTTATCATGCATTTTTCTGTTTTGGCAATATTTGTTAAGTATGCATTATTCTTTTTTAATATATATAAATATATATATATATATATATATATATATATATATATATATATATATATATATATATATATATATATATATATATATATATGTGTGTGTGTGTGTGTGTGTGTGTGTGTGTGTACGAAACCATGGTATGTGTACGTACCAGGAATTCGTGTTTGTGCACTAAAAATTGTATCTTTACCAAGGTAACAAATATTTTTAATAGTTACCGTATTATAATAATCTATGTTTTGACAAAGGTAACCACTATTCTTTAACAAATTAACGAATCATATGTATATCAGTATTTTTTTTTGGGTACCATATAATCGTTTGCTAGTAATGTACCATATATGTGATCTGTATTTATCATGCATTTTTTCTGTTTTGGCAATATTTGTTAAGTATGCATTATTTTTTTTTAATTTGCCTATTTGAACATTCGTCCTCATTTGGTTATAGCTAAAGTTAAAAAAAAAATATGATATAATATATATATCCAGTCACATTCCTAGTAAACATACTTTGACATATTGTTAAATTAAAAAAAAAATAGGTAGCTGACTGAGCTAATGTAATATATTAGATATTACTTGTTTAAAAAAAAATATAGGTAGCTGACTGAGCTAATGTAATATATTAGATATTACTTGTTTAAAACACATGACCTACAGGTCATTGTGGAAGAAAGAGAAGTGTGAGGAATGCCATAGTCATATTCTAAGCAGGATGCAAATGCCAAACCTCAGCAATGTAACATTTTTCATGAAGAGTAAACACAACCAAGCCCCGTGAGAAAGAAGTTATCCGTGAGAACGGAACAAGTACTTTCCGGTATTAATGTTGTGTTTACTATAAATCCATAAATGCTGAGATAACTGTGTAAACTTTAGTATGAAATTGGATATTTGTATCAGTTCACTTTAAGATGTCATACGGAATGGTCATCCGACCAAACCAGCTATACTCCTGTGATGGAGATGTTAACACTGTTCTTAAAGAATAAACTATTCTAAAGTTAACTTACTTAGACTTTACTTGAAGATGTAACATACTAAATCTAATCTATAACACATTTAAGATGACATTTGAAGCGAACCCAAATGTGTGTTAACAACAGTAGCACACCAATATATACACACTCGAAGCGGGATAGGAGAGGTACCTTATTAACGGCTCTCCTTTCATTCTCGTTTTTCAATTTCTTGCTACTTTGACCCCTCGAAGTGTTAATTCTATTCGGGGTGAAGATTGCTATGTGGCGTGTCCAGAATACGTCCTCTGATATTATGCGATATCCCATGTTAAGTTTATTTAGGGATATTTGCTCCAGGAGCTAAAATTCTGGATACCTTAAGGTAAATTCTCTGGGAATATCACCGTAGTCAAATATACCCTAGGAAGCTACCCTAAAGGAACTTCCATCAGGGCGACATGGCCTGAGCCCAAAAAATGCAATTATTAACACAATAGTTCGAAAAAAAGTAATTAAGCGAGTAGGCGAGAAACAATCAACAACACATCACTTTAAAAATACATTAAGCAATAGTGAAAACCACTTAAAACTAAAACAAGGTTGACTTAAACAAATGAGAAATTTACTTTACTCTAATAGAAAATTTACTTTACTTTAATACCTTGCGCCACAACCTGAAAAGCAGGTACAAAAACAATAATACAAAAGTCATTAGCATGAAAAGTAATACTAGGATTAAACAAACCAGACAACATATAAGATAAATCACTTAATATTAACCAACACCAACAAGTACATGAAACATCTTTATAAAAATTTCACAAACCAATGTCAAATTAGGACATTATCTACAAAAATTCCGCTAACCACGGCAGGATATTTACCTAAACACACCTTAATTTAAAATATACTAGAAGGGGTGTTTATCCAAACTCACTGGATATACGAGCAGGGCAGCGTACGAGAGAGGCAAGGCTGGCCTATCTACTCCGTGAGAGTGCGTCAGGAAATTTATTTTCAAAACCCCTAATATGCTTATTACTAATTTAAATTCCTGCAGTAACAGAGCCCAAAGAACAATCCTCTGGTTGGCCCCTTTTATCCACTCTATAAGCACCAGTGGATTATGATCAGTCCAAATCTCTACAGGAAAAGAAAAATTAGTAACATAAGGCTTAAAATGTAATAGGGTACGGACCAGAGCTAAAGCCTCCTTTTCAATGGTTGAATACCGTCTTTCAGCCAACAACAATTTTCGGCTAAAATAAGATATGGGGTGTACCTCTCCTTCATTATGCCTTTGAAAAAGGACACCACCTAATCCTACATCACTGGCATCTACCGCTATTACAAAAGGTTTCTGAAAATCGGGGGAAGTCAAAATAGGTTTAGACAATAAAATTGATTTAAGCTTATTAAAAGCTTCCTCACACTGATCAGTCCAATAATATTTTCTATAAGTGAGAGGTTGAGCAAGATCTGAGAAATTCCGCACAAAGCGGCGATAATACACTGTCATTCCCAGAACTCTTCTCACCTCTCTAACATTACATGGCCTTTTCAAATTAATAATAGCCTCGAGGTTAGCTTGCTTCGGGGCTACTTGACCTAACCCAACCTCGTGACCTAAATAACAAAACTTGGCCTTTCCAAATTCACACTTGGCTAAATTAATAACCAACTCAGCCGACCTAAGGGCCTCAAACACCTTACGCAACTGCACCATATGCGTACTCCAGTCGTTACTGTATACTACCAAATCATCAATGTAAATTTCGGTTCCTTTCAAACCACAAATGGCCCTATTCATATGCCGCTGAAAAGTACACACGGCATAATTCATCCCAAAGGGCATAACCTTACATTCATACAGCCAAAAAGGAGTTAAAATGCCGAAATTTCCCGGGCTAGATCAGATAACGGAACCTGCCAATAACCCTTAAATAAATCTAGTTTGTTAATCAGTTTGGCAGAACCTAACTGGTCGAGACAGTCATCAATACGCAGCAAGGGGAAGGAGTCATTTTTGGTGTGGGCATTAACCTTATGATAGTCCACACAAATGTGGAACTTTCCGTCAGCTTTGCCCACAAGAACAACAGAGGAACTCCAAGGACTAACAGAGGGCTGAATGAGGTCGTTTTCTAACATATATCTAATTTCCTTCTCAACTAAATCCCTCTTTACCGGATTTAACCGGTAAGGACTTTGTTTCACAGGGGAAGCAGTACGTACAACTATGTCATGACAAAGAAAACTAGTTCTACCAGGAGAGTCTAGGAATAAATCTGAAAAAGAATATATTATATTGGAAATATCCCTTTTTTGATGAGGATCTACATGCTTGAAACCTTCCTCTACCGTTCCTAAATTCTGTACATTAATAAATAGTGCATCGGAGGAAACCTGATTCAATAAATCCTCCGAATCCTGAGGAGGCATTTCTACAGCTAAAGCTACTGGCTTGGGTACAACTTTTGAGGGAACATCGGTCTTACCATGATAGGCTTTCAACCTGTTTATGTAGAAAATCCCACACTTTCTGCTTGAACCGGGAGCTTCAATCCCATAGTTCACCTCGGACAACTTCCTCAAAACTTTCCACGGACCCTTAAATCTAGGTTCAAGGAAATTGTCAGGGTCCATACTCAAAACTAACACCATTTCCCCCGGTTCAAAACTTCATTTTATTTTGCGCAATACCTAAATTATCCCTTGCAAACTTCCAGGCGCTAACCATGTGTTTCCTTAAATCATCCACAAATTCTCCTACCTTTATTCACTCCCCCCCTCCCTCGATCGGTACCAAATACTTCACAAAAAATGTCCAAAGGACCACGAACATTGTGACCAAAAATTAGGTCGAAGTGGGCTACATCGGTGGAGGCATTCGGATGATTCTCAATTGCAAACAGGGTACGGAACACTCATAATTTGCCGGATGGCCAGTTCAGCACATTTACCCCTAAATATTTTACTCGGAAAGTTAGTTCCACAATCGGTCTGTATAACCCTTGGCAGACCGTATCTGGAAAAAAATTTAATTCGTTTTTCAAAAACTACTTTAGAGGTGATTTTCCTCAGCATGCAAGCTTTGAGAAATCTAGAGGCTTTATCCATAATCGTTAAAATATACACAAAACCCGTTTTTGTCTTATGTAAAGGACCTACAACTACTTCCAATTCCGAAAAACGCTCTCCTTTAGCAGGAATAGGCTTTAAGGGGGCCTTCGGACTAAATTGGTTAGGTTTTCCTATTACCTGACAAACTTCACACTCCTTCACAAAACGTTTTACTGATAATTTCATCCCAGGCCACCAACAATACTTGGCCAATTTATGGAAAGTTTTCTATACCCCAAAATGACCTGAAAGGAGATTATCGTGAGCTAGACTAACTACTAATTCCTGAAACTGAGAAGGGACCACCATTTGTTCGGTCCGAGGAGTCTTACTCGGATCATCAGACCCGTTTTTGTCCTAGGTAAAGAACCTACCACTACTACCAATTCCGAAAAACACTCTCTTTTAGCAGGAATAGGCTTTAAGGGGGCCTTCGGACTAAATTGGTTAGGTTTTCCTATTACCTGACAAACTTCACACTCCTTCACAAAACGTTTTACTGATAATTTCATCCCAGGCCACCAGCAATACTTGGCCAATTTATGGAAAGTTTTCTATACCCCAAAATGACCTGAAAGGAAATTATCGTGATCTAGACTAACTACTAATTCCTGAAACTGAGAAGGGATCATCATTTGTTCGGTCCGAGGAGTCTTACTCGGATCATCAGACGCAGGTCTACTGAATCAATAAAATATATTATTGATCAACCCAAAATGAGGACTAGTTAGGTCATTAATATCCCCTAACTCCAAATTAAATTCATCTAACTGAGCCTTAATGAAAGCTGAACGGTCACAGTTGGGTTTCAAAGCATTAACAACAATATGACTATTCATTTCATCTACTGACCCGGGTCTTTCTACATCTACCTCTAAACTACTCAGTAACAAATCATCATCCTTATCTAATTCAGCAGCTCTGGCCACGGCACGGGTCATTACAGAAACAGGATAAGCTACGATGGACAAAATGGGAAATAATTCACGGCCTTCCCTGTTAAGCATGTCATTTCCCAAAATGCCGTCAATACCATGGATAGATTATCCACTATGGCCAACTCAGTAACCCTATCATATCTTGGGAAAGATAACGTAACCTCCACGTATGGAGCAGAGACAACAGTGTTCGGGAACCCTCCCAGAACAACATAATTACCTGAATGCGCTTTCAAACCAGGTAAAGAGGTACCTAACACTAGAGACCGAGCCAAGTCAGTGTCTTTTAAAAACTTCACATTGATGGGGCCTGATTCAAGGATTATCTTACCCGGCCATACATATTTGTCAAAATTCAGTCATGCATTCTTAGGACTAGCGGAGGGATTATTACTACTGTCTACGCTACTGCTAACTATGGGCGCTTTTTCACCCTTATCCCTAACATCAGAACTGGTGGAAATCAATGATACAGGATTCTGCCCATATCTTTCTTGGTACCTTCTACGGGCAGGGCACTGGTTCTGGAAGTGTCCTTGTTTGTTACACCAGAAGCAAGTTCCTTCACGTCCAGAACCCGTGTTGTTGTACCTATTAGGGGTATTACACATTGGCATACCCCTATTACCAAAACTACTTTGAGGAGGAGGCCCTCCAGATATGCCCCCTTTATTACCACCTGAAAAAGAATTGTCAATATTTTTAGACATAGGCAAGGAAGGTTCTACTCTATTTACATTATTAAATACTCAAGAGGATGGATCAGTTCTACCCGGATAACTGAAGCTACTGGCCCCCGAACGATGAGTCAACACATATTTATCGGCCAATTGGGCAGCGTTACTCACTTTCAATACCTTAACCTCCTCGATATGAACTCGTAACTCCTTGCTACATGCCTTCTTGAACTCTACAAGGAGCAACTTTTCCCTCAACGACGCAAACGACACTACCTGACGACTCTTTATCCAGTCGTCGAACTGGTTCTCCTTAACCCGCGCGAATTCTACAAATGACTTTGTTGTCATTTCTGAATTTTAAACGGTAGGCCTCGGGTACCAAATCATATGCCTTAATGACCAGTGCTTTGACTTTCTGGTAGTCCCTAGCAATTCCTTCCTCCAAGGCATTATACACCCGGATTGCCTTGCCCACCAACCTGCAATGGATCAATACAGTCCACATTTCTGCGGGCCAAGACAATCGGGTACCAACAAGCTCAAATGCCTTGAAGAGTTTAGGGACGCTTTTTTCGTCTAACACTGGTACCAACTTCAAGGGGGCACCCAAATTAAACCTGTGACGGCGCCGAGTAAGGGTGTGAACTCAAAGGCAGATTGGAAACGACTGAGTTATATTATTGTGGAACACTCTCCTTATATACAAAACCTCAAGGCAACAGGACATAACAAGTTCACAAGACAGACAATATTACAGAAGAAAAACCAGACATGAATTTTCATGTTCGTTTTAGTGCGAGGGAAGAGCGAAGATAATAGCATAATATATACAAAAGGGATTATGTACAATTGTGTGAAACACGGTTGGTACATGGCTCCCCCCCTAAAAATTACATACTGTACATGTTAAATAGGGCGCCCTGATCTAGAGAGGCGAACTGTAGGCGGGTCATCTGGCAGAAGATATGCAGGTTTTAGACGATCAATGGAGACCCAGTTTTCTTTGCCCCGAATGTTTAGGAGGAATGCTTTCAGACTGCGTCGGATCACAAGGAAAGGGCATAGGAATCCGTGGGTGCGCTGATGTGGAGAGCGAGGTTAGAGGGGGCGGGTTGAAGAGGTGTCGACAAGTACGAGTCTGCGTTGACCAATCGTCGGTGGGTGACATCGACCAGAAGGTGGAAATGAGAGAGGAAATCCGCACCGAGGATTGGCATTGTGACGTCAGCAACGAGAAACTTCCAATTGAATTTACCGTTTCCGAAAGATAATGTGAGGTTCTCATAACCGTAGGTGGGTATCGCAGATCTGTTGGCAGCTACCAAGCGGACGTCGGCAGATGTAGACAGACTACGTTGTACCTTGAAGAGTTTCCTTGGCAAAAGAGAACGACAAGCACCCGTGTCTACCAAATATCGCACGCCCGTTCCTGCATCCTGTAAAAAGAAAAGATTAGAAACATGGGAGGCCACCGCCACAAGCGATGGCCTACTTACACGTTTTTTGGCCACTGACAATCTTTGGCACATTTCTTCGCGGTTGCCCCGAATCTGAAGTGGTAGTAGCAAAACTGCGGCGGATGTGAGGTAGTAAGTGGCTGTAGAAGTCGTTCATTGGGGCGCGAGCGATTGGTGGGTGGTGGGCGGCTTTGTCGCCGCTTCGGCACGTCACGGGGTAGGCGTGTATGTCCTATGGCATTCATGTCAGCTTTGGTTGACGTTGAATAGGCATCCTCGTCGTCAGGGGTGGAGGCGTTGATGGAGGTCTTGAAGTGGCTGTCCATAAGGAGTCGGCTTTGGTCATCAAGTCCTTTATGGGTAAACTATCGACATCAGGTATGGCAGCGCGTACAGGTTCAGGTAAACGGCGTATCCAAAGGGCACGGAGTAGGTTCACCTCACGAGGAGAGCCGTCTGCGGCAGGTTGAAGGCGAGCGATACTGGTCATTTCCCTAAGGGCAAGCGAAGCCCTTTGGTCCCCCAACGGTTGTTGCGAGAGCTGAAAAAGCTTTGCTATACGGGCGGCTGGCGATGGCAAGTTCTGCTGCAAAAGGTATGTTTTGAGGGCGTCATACGCTATTGGGGTGTCTCCTTGTTCACAAAGCCAGTCGGATATTTCTGGGAAGGTGTCCTCGGGTATCGCCGCGAGAACATAATCCTCTTTGGTGGTTGAGCGAGTCACGCCCCTGATACGAAAGTGGACTTTAGCGCGTTGAAACCAAGCAAACGCTTCTCCGTTGGCGAACGGTGAAAGTTTCAATGGGGCTTCCGCATTTCCAACTGCTGTAGTAGGAACTGTAGAGTCCGTCTCCGTCATAGTACCAACGATGGAGGGGCGAGGGAGGTGGGGGTGGAAGGCAGTGGGAGCGAGTCGACTTCCGGGGTCACCAATGTGACGGCGCCGAGTAAGGGTGTGAACTCAAAGGCAGATTGGAAATGACTGAGTTATATTATTGTGGAACACTCACCTTATATACAAAACCTCAAGGCAACAGGACATAAGAAGTTCACAAGACAGACAATATTACAGAGGAAAAACCAGACATGAATTTTCATGTTCGTTTTAGTGCGAGGGAAGAGCGAAGATACAAGCATAATATATACAAAAGGAATTATGTACAATTGTGTGAAACACAGTTGGTACAAACCTGTCATTATAATTACCCTTTGGGGA
>NC_090741.1:130915325-130917825 GCF_036898095.1 Palaemon carinicauda | reverse complement strand
TCAATGATTAATTGGTAAAGTTTAGTTGCATTCACCTGATTTGTTAATTATCACTTAACGACTCGCTAACATACTGATGACTACCTGAGTGACACGCTCCCTCCCGCCTGCCCCTTCAGTGTTTTGTCTTAATGTTTAATGATGCCACCTTCTGACACTAACTCTTCTATTAATGCCACATGCATGAAACTACCTCCCTTAACCAGTACAGAGGAATTCACTTTGTTTCAGCGCGCTGAGGTCCAGTTTTGCATCAAGGGCATGACTCATTCAACCACCAAAGCAGAATATGTTCTCTCAGAGATTCCCGAAGACACTTTCCCGGAAATATACAAGGGGCTGTGCAAACAAGGTGACACCCCAGTGATATACGATGCCCTGAAATCATACCTCCTGGAGCAGTACTCACCATTGCCAGCTGCCCACAAAGCAAAATCTTTTTTAGCTCTCTCATCAAGCGTTGTGGAACCATAAGGTTTTGGTTTCCTTCAGGGAAATGACCACTACCTCTGGCCTGCAACCTGTCGAAGACAGCTCTCCTTGTTAAGTGAATCTACTTTCTCTCCTTTTGGTACGGAGCCTACCTGAACCTATATGTGCTGCTAGCCCGGATGTCGATATTTTGCCCTTGAAGGAGCTGATGACCAAAGTTGACACCCTTATGGAAAGCCAATTCCAAACCTTCGAGAGCTCCATGAACGCTTTCACTC
Organism: Palaemon carinicauda; assembly: GCF_036898095.1. Taxonomy (NCBI): domain Eukaryota; kingdom Metazoa; phylum Arthropoda; class Malacostraca; order Decapoda; family Palaemonidae; genus Palaemon; species Palaemon carinicauda. Next base: position 130,917,115 of record NC_090741.1, on the reverse strand, counting down.
TTGATTAAGTGGACAACTAGCTTGCATCGACTGAAGCTAACATGAATATGGTAGGACACAGACGCCCACCCATCACGTGCATCTATTTTATCATATACCTGGGAATACCTATTTTTTTCCTAAACGTTTTTAAACTAATAATATTTTTTCTTTTATTACAGAATTGTTTATTGTTCTATATTGATTTTTCTCCCTGTTCTTAGAATTCAAAGAATTTCAATTTGATATCAACTAGTTTAACATTGTTACTTATTTAACTAATTTGACTTTTTTTGTTTATAAAGTATAGAATTTATTTTATTTTTCGTTACACCATTTGGGTATATCTATGTCCAACCTCCATTTTCCTTTTATTGAAGGTGTTCCTGACTATAAGAGTGTTTTTTTAAAGAAATTGTACAAATGCGCCTTCCCTGTCATCCCCCTTCCTACTCTAAATTTAGCAATAACCGTTCTCCCCTCATCTTTTGACCTACATAAGCCTTGAAATTACTTAAATCAGATGTTCAAAAAATGTCTTTTTTTTTTCTTTTTTTGATATCACCCAATTTCCATGAAAAGTTTAAATTTCTACCTCTGTATGAGATGTTGGTGGTGTATAATTTTGAATGATCCTAGGTTTATACTTCTTATTTAGTTTGATAACTAATAGAGTAAATATATCAATATTACTATAATATTTCTGTGTTACCTGCAAGATTTTTTTTATAAGAAATCCAACTCATTTTTTTTTTTGTTCTTCGCATGTCTTCAGAAGCAAAATATCAGGCCCTCTTTTGATTTTATATAATATTCCCTAGTTCTCATAATTTTACTATTTCCAGTTGTAACCAAATTTATTTATTTCAGCTCTTCTGGTAACACAATAAAATCTTCTTACATAGGCCAAGTTCAGTATTTTGAGGTGGGCTCATTCATATATATATATATATATATATATATATATATATATATATATATATATATATATTATATATATATATATATATATATATATATATATATAAATATGTATATATATATATATATATATGTATATATATATATATATATATATATATATATATATATACATATATATATATATATATATATATATATATATATATATATATATATATATATATATATATATATATATATATATATATATATTTTATATATATATATATATATATATATATATATATATATATATATTACACATATATACGTAGATATATGTATGTATGTATGTATAAATGTGTATATATATATATATATATATATATATATATATATATATATATATATATATATATATATATATTTATATATATATATATATATATATATATATATATATATATATACATATTTATATATATACATATTTATTTATATATATATATATATATATATATATATATATATATATATATATATATATAGTATATATATAAATATGTATATATATATATATATATATATATATATATATATATATATATATATATATATATATGTGTGTGTGTGTACATATATATATATATATATATATATATATATATATATATATATACATATATATATATATATTATATATATATATATATATATATATATATATATATGTACATATATATATATATATATATATATATATATATATATATATATATATATATATATATGTATATATATATATATATATATATATATACATATATATATATATATATATATATATATATATATATATATATATATATATATATGTATATATATATATATATATATATATATATATA
>NC_090741.1:130887825-130905325 GCF_036898095.1 Palaemon carinicauda | reverse complement strand
TATATATATATATATATATATATATATATATATATATATATATATATATATATATGTGTGTGTGTGTGTGTGTGTGTGTGTGTGTGTATAAAATCATTCTTCTTCTTCTTCTTCTTCTTATTATCGTTTTTATTATTATCATTATTATAAATTATTATTAATATTATTATTATTTTTTGTATGTGCGTGTGTATTCGAGTATAACTTTAACATAAATGAATTTTAAATACAAACACTCTGCCGCATGCAACCTATATAAAAAATTTTCTCTTATCGGATCGAAACCAGAATTTTCGACTAAACATCGAGGGGTTCTAACAGCTGAGCAATAAATCTGAAATAAGTTGGAACTTATGTATCTGTTGTCTACCTTCAAAATTCACTCTAGCATTCTGACCTAATATATGGTGCAACCTACTTTATTAATCAATAATGATAGCTAAATATATAGATAGGCAGTATATCTCAGCAATCCAAGTTTGCCAAGGGTTATACTTGTATAAGCGGATGAGCAACTTGGTGAAGTAATGAGAGTTTTGGGTGTGAAGCAAATGCCCCCATAAATCTCGATGAAGTCACTGGCAGTATGGTGACGAATGGAATTAAGGCGATGGACAAACAGTCTCTTCGGCTTCTACTCCTGATGCCTGGTGGTTGATCTTACTAGAATCAGTATGGACTAGCAGGGGCCATTTGCCTTGGTCAGATACGCACTGCACATCACAAGGCACTGGCTATCCTTTGATATATCTAGCTAATGAATCCTCTATGGTTTTAGTCAGTCAAGGATAGAGAAGATTAAAGCATGGACCGCCAGTCCCGGGCGTAGCGGGGTGCTAAGAATGTCCTGGTTTATAATTAGTAAAGAAAAACTGAAAATAGGTAATTGGAATGTTAGAACCATGAATCAGATTAGGAAGTTACAGCAAGTGGAGAGTGAATTTATGAAATATAGTTTGGATATCTTAGACCTAAGTGAAACACGTTGTAAGGGGATTGGTAAGGAAACTTTAGACCAAGGGGATATATATATATATATATATATATATATATATATATATATATATATATATATATATATATATATATATATATATATATATATATATATATATATATATATATATATATATACTCTAGAAGAGCAGATGGAGGTGGCAGAGAAGGGGTAGGAGTGATGATGACACCCAGAAGAGAATAGGCATTAACCGAGTGGAGACCTGTAAATAGTTGATTGTTACTAGCAAAGTTCAAATCAAAGTAGTGCAATATGAGTATTATAACTTGCTATGTCCCAACGAAAGATTTCCCTGAAGAAAGGGAAGATGAATACTATGAAGAACTGCAGAGGATAATAGAGGAGATCCCTGAGAGAGATATGAAAATTTTGATTGGTGACTTCAATGCTAAAGTTGGGAGAAATAATCAAGGGATAGAGAATGTGATGGGTTCCGAGGGTCCTGACAAAGTTGCAAATGAAAATGGAGCACATTTGATAAGTTTCTGTTTAGCAAAAATCTTGTCATTGGTGGTACTCTGTTTCAACATAAGAACTTCCACAATTATACATGGGCTTCACCATGTGGCAACTACAAAAGTCAGATATATCACATTACCATTAATAAAGAGAGAAGGACGACTCTGAGAAATTTAAGAGGCTATAGAGGTGCAGATATTGGTAGTGATCCCCAGATCTCCATTGCCACATTGAAATTAAAACTGAAAGCACCCAACATGAAGATAGATAGAATACTTAGGTTTGATACAACTAAGCTTCTAGAGGAAGAGCACAGAAAAAAAAAAAAAAAAAAAAAAAACATTTGCAATTGAAGGTAGGAATCGATTTGCAGTCTTAGACACTTTAAGAGATGAAGACCAGACACTTAACGAAGAATCATGTGATAATAAAAATATATGTGTCATTTGGTAGTGATGTCTTTGGACAAACAGTTACAAGGAGAAAACCATGGATATCGAATGATACTTAAGATACTCTAAAAAGGAGACAGAGACAGAAATTTATGGTTTAAAGTTTTCGAGGAAGTAATAGAAATTACAATGTAGAACATGCTAAGTATTCTAGTATTGACAACGAGGTCAAAAGAAAAGCCAGGAATGACTGGAGAAAGTATTTATACAGTAAAGCAGATGAGGCCAACAAAGCTATGAATTCAGGAAGTCGCTATATGGGGCAAAGAAGAAGAAGCATATACCCATCAAAAAGAGAGATGGCTCTGTTATAGCAACAGAACATGAATAAAGACAACGTTGGATGGAACACTTCAGTTAGGTTATGAATAGAATGTATGAAGGGAATAATTTGATTGATATACCTGAGGCTGATAAAGACCTTGATGTGCCTATGAATGAATGCACTGTTAGAAGTCGAAGCTATCCTAATAAAACTAAAGAGATGGAAAGAGCTTGGATACGATGAAATAAGTGCCGAGATGATACTGGCCGAAAATGAAGTGACTCAAGACTACTTACAAGTTTATTTTGTAGAATAAGGCATGAAAAGGTAAAACCTGATGAATGGGAGTTAGAAGTGTTGGTGAATATAGGTAAAAAGGAAAACCTGACTGATTACAATAATTACAGAGGCATAATACTTACGTTAGTTGTTATGAAAATATATAGTATGCTTATTCATAAGAGACTGGAGAGAAAGATTGATGAAAAGCTGAGAGATGGGCAAGAAGGATTTAAAAAAGGTAGAAGTTACACTGACCGAATTTTTATTTTGAGGCATGTTGTACAGCATTGCGTATAATATTGATTTCCCCTTTTGATGGTATTTGTAGACTATGAAAAAGCCTATGATAGTGTGCACCGGCCAATTTTGTGGAGAATACTGCGTTACTATGGGATTCCTCTTACATATGTAAATTTGATTAAGTATGTTCATGAGCATAGCAAGTGCAAAGTTAATGTTAATGGAGTCTTATCAAGTGAGTTTCGATTGAACAGCGGGGTACTCCAAGGGAATGTGTTGCACCTATGTTGTTGATACTCATGGACTCTGTAATGTTTAAAGCAGTCAGAGATAATGGAGAATAATTGGACTGGATTGGTGACAGGAGTTTAGCAGACCTATAATATGCTGATAATGCTGTCCTTCTTAGCAGAACACCACACTATTTGCAATACTTGCTTACAAGATTGCATGAAATATCACACGAGTTGGGGCTGAAGATATATAAAAGAAAGACGTTTCAGGACTCATCCCATTATCAAGGCTAAAATGGACACATAAAACATTATTAGCAAAATTCAGTAAAAATATATAAAATACAAAAAAAGACAGTCAAAATTAAAATTGAAATTATAAACACAGTTACAAGTAAAATATGGAGATAAAAGAATTAACTTAGAGAAAAGTATCTCAAAATTAAATATACAAAAATCAAAATTGTCTAAGGAGACCAACCTGTCTGGAACAGACTAGAGTACTGAGTGACTATCTGAAGGACAGTATTCAGGAAGAAAATTCTAAATTTGCCAGCTTAAGCGATGTGGAGGGGGACAGAGGATAATTGGCTGTTTAGTTTAGGAGCCTTTTCTTCAATCATTAACGATTCCAATACTAGTAGAGAGGGGTTATTTGGCGCTTGAGCTATGATTTCAAAGTTTTTATATGCAATGCTGGTCTTGCATTTACTTGCATTTTCTCTGATGGTTGAGAATTCTTTGGTTTTGAGCGCACATCCAGTTCTATGACTCACTCCCCGATGCACATCTATGCGAACTTTCAGCAATCTTTTTGTGGAACCCACATAATTTCCGAGATTACATCTCGGACAAGTAAACATATAGACCACTGAAGAACGCATTAGGTCGGGGAAATTTAGAATTTTCTTCCTGAGTACTGTCCTTCAGATAGTCACTCAGTACTCTAGTCTGTTTCAGACAGGTTGGTCTCCTTAGACAATTTTGAATTTTGTATATTTAATTTTAAGATACTTTTCTCTAAGTTAATTTTTTTATCTCCATATTTTACTTGTAACTGTGTTTAAAATTTTTATTTTTCCTTTGAAGCTCGCCAGGAGCAACGACCTACCTCAATATATATATATATATATATATATATATATATATATATATATATATATATATATATATATTTATGTATATACACATAAACCAAGCCACTTCCCCTAATTTTGGGGGGTAACAGACATCAAACAAATGGAACAACATGAGGGACCTCTCCTCTCTACGCTCCTCCCAGCCTGACAAGGGACTCAACTGAGTTCGGCTGTTACTGCTAGGAGTGCCATAGCCTACCCTCCCTCAGTATCCACCACAGATGAAGTTTCATAACACTGAATCCCCTACTGGTGCTACCTCTGCGGTCATCCAAGGCACCGGAGGAAGCATCAGGGCCTACCGGAACTGCGTCACAATCGGTCACCATTCATTCCTATTTCTAGCACGCTCTCTTGCCTCTCTCACATCTATCCTCCTATCACCCAGAGCTTCATTCACTCTATCCATCCACCAAAACCTTGGCCTTCCTCTTTTACTTCTCCCTTCAACTCCTGCATTCATCACCTTTATTAGCAGACAGCCATTTTCCATTCTCTCAACATGGCTAAACCATCTCAACTCATTCCTATCCACTGTATCTGCTAACTCATTTCTTACACCCGTTTTCATCCTCACTATTTCGTTCCTAACTCTCACTACTCGAGATACACCTTAGATATTCATCTCAAACACATTCAATTTTTGTCTCTCCGTCACTTTCATTCCCCACAACTCTGATCCATACATCACAGTTGGTACAATCACTTTCTCATACAGGACTCTCATTACAATCATGCCCGACCCTATATTTTTTACTACTCCCTTAACTGCCCCCAACACTTTGCATCTTTCATTCACTCTCTGACGTACATCTGCTTCCACTTCACCATTTGCTGCAACAACAGACCCCAAGTATTTAAACTGATCCACCTCCTCAAGTAACTCTCCATTCAACATGACATTCAACCTCGCACCTCCTTCCCTTCTCGTACATCTCATAATCTTACTCTTACCCAGATTAACTATCAACTTCCTTCTCTCACACACCCTTCCAAATTCTGTCACTAATCGGCCAAGCTTCTCTTCCGCGTCTACAACCAGTACAGTATCATCCTGAAACAACAATTGATTTACCTCTCATTCATGGGTATTCTCGTCTACCAGTTTTAATCCTCGCCCAAGCACTCGAGTATTCACCTCTCTCACCACTTCATCAACATACAAGTTAAACAACCACGGCGACATCACACAATCCTGTCTCAGCCCCATTCTCACCGGAAACCAATCGCTCGCATCATTTCCTATCGTAACACACGATTTACTACTTTTGTAGAAACTTTTCACTGCTTGCAACAACCATCCATCAACTCCATATAACCTCATCACATTCCACATTGCTTCCCTATCAATTCTATCATACGCTTTCTCCAGATCCATAAACGCAAAATACACCTCCTTACCTTTTGCTAAATATTTCTCGCATATCTGCGTAACTGTAAAAACCTGTTTCATACAACCCCTAACTCTTCTAAAACCACCCTGTGCTTCTAAGATTGCATCCTCTGTTTTATCCTTAATTCTATTAATCATTACTCTACCATACACTTTTCCCACCACACTCAACAAACTAATACCCCTTGACTTAAAACACTCATGCACATCTCCCTTACCCTTTTATAGTGGTACATTACACGCACAAACCTAATCTACTGGTACCATTGACAACACAAAACACATATTAAACAATCTCACCAACCATTCAAGTACAGTCAAATCCCCTTCCTTCAACATTTAAGCTCTCACACCATCCATACCAGATGCTTCTCCTACTCTCGTTTCATCTAGTGCTCTCCTCACTTCCTCTCTTGTAATGTCTCTCTCATTCTCAACTCCCATCACCGGCACCTCAACACCTGCAACAGCAATTATATCTGCCTCCCTATTATCCTCAACATTCAGTAAATTTCCAAAATATTCCGCCCACCTTTTCCTTGTCTCCTCTCCTTTTAACAACCTCCCATTTCCATCTTTCACTTTATCTTCAATTCTCGAACCAGCCTTCCTTACTCTCTTTACTTCTTTCCAAAACCTCTTCTTATTCTCTTCATATGAATGACCCAATCGCTGACCCCACCTCAGGTCAGCTGCCCTATTTGCCTCACTCATATTGTGCTTTACTTCTGCATTTTTCTCCCTATATCTTTCATACTACTCTACAAAATTACTCTGCAGCCATTCTTCAAAAGCCCTCTTTTCCTTTTCCACTTTTACCTTCACTCCTTCATTCCACCATTCACTGCCCTTCCTCGTGCTGCCTCCAACAAACTTCTTGCTACACTTATCACTTGTAATCCCAACAAAAATTTCTTTTACGAAGTTCCGCTCCTCCTCTAAATTGCCAGTTTCTCTTACTTCCACTTCGTTATATGCCATTTATAACCTTTCTTGATATTTCCTTTTTACCCCCGGTTTCATTAGCTCTTCAACCCTCAGTAGCTCCCTTTTACATCCACATACTTCATTCCCCCACTCATTTGTTACAGCTAATTTTCTTTCCACCAAAAACTGATCAGGCATACCGTTAGCCATACCCCTGAATACGTGCACGTCTTTCAATCTTCCAAACATTCTTTTAGTTATCAACACATAATCCATTAATGCCTTTTCTACCAATCTTCCATTTGCCACTTTTACCCATGTATACTTTTTTTTTATCTTTCTTTTTGAAAAAGCTAGAACTTATTACCATCTCTTGCTCAACACATATATCTACCAGTCTCTCACCACTCTCACTTTCACGTGGTACGCCATACTTCCCAATGACACCTTCTACTTCTCCAGCGCCCACTCTAGCATTTAAGTCACCCATGACAACTACATAATTCCTTCTACCCAGTCCTTCTGCACACCTAGTTAATTCATTTCAGTTACCAGTCCACTCTTCTTCACTTTTCTCACAACCTGGCCCATACGCACTGACAAAAGCCCAACATTCCTTACTCAACCTAACCCTTACCCTTCATTAAGCTAGATGATATCTCCTTCCATTCCACTACTTTATCTGTCATCCGTTTACTCAGCAATGAAGCCACACCTTCTCCTGCTGTTCCCCTTTCAATCCCAGAAACTCTACCAGACATTTTACCAAACATCACTTCACCTTTCCCTTTTATCTTTGTCTCAGAAAAAGCCAAAATATCCATTCTTCTATTCCTAAACATACTTCCTCTCTCACATCTTTTACTCTCTATCGTACTACATCCACGCACATTCAAACACCCCAAAAACTAGAGTGCGGGGAGCAGTCACTCTCCCCACAGCTCCACCTCTCTGAAGTCCCACAGGATTATAATACAGGAGAGGGGGTTCCCTGCCCCTCATTCCGTCCCTTTTATTCACCTCTTATGACACGCAAGGATACGCTGGTGCTATTCTAATTGTTTTTATGCATCTGCGGCCACAGGGGGCATATATATGTGTGTGTATGTGTGTAAAAATATAAACAAACACACACTCACACACACACACACACACACACACATATATATATATATATATATATATATATATATATATATATATATATATATATATATATATATATATATATATCAAAATGTTTGCTCTTTATTTTATAAGTGATATATTTCATCGTCAAAATAAAATAATCGTACATTCATCTTCTTTACTTTATCTGTGTCCATCTGTTTTTATATATATCCATACATGTAAATGCAACTTCCTAGATATCTCCTTTGTATATTCTCATGCCTTCTTCCTTGATTATGATTTCACAAATACCTCACCATATCCGGAAAGGAGTTCCTACTTTATCCATTTCCAGTAACACTTTGCTCTTCTGATGGAATCATTTGTGGTGAAAAATATTTGCTGGCCTGAGCTCATTGTCCTGTCCAGTTGTACAGTATTTTCTTGAAACGACGAAACAACCATTAGTGTAAAAGGATATTCTAGAATATTCTCCAAGTATATACATCTAAAGACACAATTCACTCGCAAAAAACGGAATGTGTAATGCTTTTTTCCATTATCATAATAGGATCCTGTTTATATACTCTCACAAAAGCATATTTATACCCAACTACAAAACACACAATCACATATACACACACACGCACGCACGCGCGCACACACACACACGCACATATATATATATATATATATATATATATATATATATATATATATATATATATATATATATATATATATATATATATATATAGATATATATATATATATATATATATATATATATATATATATATATATATATATATATATATATATATATAAATATATATATATACATATATATATATATATATATATATATATATATATATATATATATATATGTATATATATATATTTATATATATATATATATATATATATATATATATATATATATATATATATCTATATATATAGATATATATATATATATATATATATAGATAGATATATATATATACATAGATAGATATCTATATATATATATATATATATATATATATATATATATATATATATATATATATATATATATATACATATATATTCATATATGTATATATACATACATACATATATATATATATATATATATATATATATATATATATATATATATATATATATATATATATATATATATATATATATATAGACACACACATATATATGTATATATATATATATATATATATATATATATATATATATATATATATATATAGACACACACGCATATATATATATATATATATATACATATATATGTATATATAAATATATATATATATCTATATTTATATATATATATATATATATATATATATATATATATATATATATATATATATATATATATATATATATATAAGTGTGTGTGTATATATATAATGATAAGATAATCGGCATACAATAAAAATGATGGAGAGAGAGAGAAATTGATTGTCGACAGTTTTCGAGGAACTAATGAATATTATTAGACTGGGGGGAATATTTTGACAGAAATGAATTGGAGGCAGAAAAAGCCAAGAATTCAGGGAGTGTCTGGAGTGTAAGAGTTGATTATACATTTGTCAATGAAATCTCTACGTAGGCAAAGAACAAAAAATCATATGCCCATAAAAAAGAGAGATGGATCTGATATAACATGAGATTATGAATAAAGGTAACGTTGGATGGATCATTTTATTAAAGTCATGAATAGGAGATATGAGCGTATTAATTTGATCTATATACCTGAAGCTGGTGAAGACCATGATATACCCTTTAATGAATTCACTTTGTTTGAAGTCAAAGATATCATTAAAAAGTAAGGAGATGGAAAGCCCTTGGATACGATAGCATAACTGCTGAGATGATATTGTCAAAATATTTAGTGACCCCCAAAATACATTAAAGGTAATTTTGTAAAATATGGCGTGAAGAGGCCAAACCTGATGAATGGAAGATAGGAGAGTTAGGGGAAAGAAAATAAAAAACGTACCTGACTAATTGCAATAATTCCAGACATGTAATACCTAAATCAGTTATCATGGAAATGATAACTGAAAATACAGAGAAAGATTGATGAAAAGCTGAGAGATGAACAAGCAGGATTTAGAAAATGTGGAAGTTATGCTACCCAAATTATCATTTCGAGAAATAATCTCCAGCCATGTATATAATATAGATATCTGCTTTTGATAGCATTTGTAACAAAAGCCCTGTAATGTTTGCTTTATCCATTTTTCTTAGGAGGGACCTGCGTTATTATGGAGTTCATCTTCAATCTGGATATTTGATTGAATTTGTTCAAGAGCATAGTAAAGGCAAAGTTAATGTTAGTAGATTCCTATCAGGTAAATTTAGAATGAATAGCGTAGTAATCCAAGGGAATATATTGTCACTATGTTGTTTATCCCCCTCATGGATTTCATAATGCATAGGACAGTAGGGATGGTGGAGAAGAATTGGCTTAAATTGGTAATGTGACGGGCCGATAGAAGGTTGTGAACTCAAAGTCAGCGTGAAAGCAACTGAGTTTATTTATTATAGAACACTCTCCTTTATATACAAAACCTCAGGGCAACAGGAAATTACATGTTCGAGAAACAGACAATGTTACATAGGCGAAACGCAGACATGTTTATTCTGGTTCTTTTTAGTGCAAGGAAGAGCGAAGATACAAGCATAATATATACAAAATGAATTATGTACGATCGTGTGACATACGGTTGGTACATGGCTCCCCCCCTAAAAATGACATAATGTACATGTTAAATAGGGCGCCCTAATATACAGTTCGTAGGCGGGTCATCTGGAAGAAGATAAGCAGGTTTTAGACGATCAATGGAGACCCAGACTTCTTGGCCACGAATGTTTAGTAGGAATGCTTTTGGACTGCGGCGGATCACAAGGAAAGGGCCCGTGTAAGGGGGCGTTAGCGGTGGCTTGCTAGTGTCGTTGCACAGGAAGACGTGCGTTGCAGAGTGCAAGTCTGTTGGTATGTGATGCTTCGCTGGGAGCTTGTAAGTCTGGTGGCCTGGAATAAATTTTCCCACGACGTGCTTTATGCGCTGGAGATCGTCGGAGGATGTTGTAGAAGGAAAACATTTGGCAGGGACGACCAACGGGTCACCATACACCATTTCAGCTGCCGAGACGTCGAAGGCGTTTTTAGGAGTGGTTCTTAGTCCCAGGAGGACCCAGGGAAGCTGAGTAAACCAGTTGGAATCCTTGCAGCGGGACATCAAAACTGCTTTGAGGGTTCTATGAAAACGTTTAACCATTCCATTGGCAGCGGGGTTGTAGGCCGTTGTCTGATGTAGGGTGATGCCCAGGAGATTCGCTAATGATGTCCACAATTGAGAGGTGAAAGTGGTTCCCCTGTCGGAAGTAATATGCTCAGGGATACCAAATCATGCAATCCATCCAGAGAGTAAGGCAGATGTACATGAGGCGGACGTTGCAGTTTCCATGGGAACGGCTTCAGGCCAACGAGTGGAGCAGTCGATGACGGTAAACAGGTAACAATGTCCTTGTGATGTGGGTAGGGGGCCTACAACGTCTACGTGAATATGTGCGAAACGACGACGAGGTTAAGGAAAGGCGCCCACTCCGGAATCCGTGTGTCGATGTACTTTGGAAGTTTGGCAAGAAGTACAGGCGCGGACCCAATCCTTAGCATCCTTAGAAAGGCCTTGCCAAATGAACTTTGCCTTTAGCAGCTGTGCAGTAGAATGGCACGAGTGATGTGAAAGGCCGTGAATGAAATCAAACACCTGCCGTCACATGGGAGCAGGAATCCAAGGTCGCGGTCTATCAGTACTGACGTCACAAAGGAGGGTGGTGTTGGAGTCTTCGACGGGGAAGTCTTCCCAACGGAGGGACGTGCAGGATGTCCTACATGCTTGATACTCTGGATCCTGTTGTTGGGCTTCAGCCAGGGCGTTGTAATCCAATCCCAGTTGAACGGCAGCCAACGTGTTTCTTGACAGGGCATCGGCAACGGGATTCATTTTCCCAGCGGAGAGATGTCGTCGTTGCCGGGTGGACCAGGCATCAGACTGTCGAGTAAAGGCGTGCAACAGAGGCATGTGGTCTGTGCGAATGACGAAGGGCGTATCTTCTAAGAAATGGCGAAAGTGACGGACAGCTAAGTGCACCGCCAGCAATTCTCGATCGAAGGTAGAATAACCCGATTCTGCCTTGGACAGTTTTCTGCTGAAGAAGGCCAATGGGCGGGGCGAGCCGTTGACCACCTGCTCGAGTACTGCACCAATAGCGACGTCGCTGGCATCGGTTGAGAGAAGGAGAGGGGCATGTGTGATAGGAAAAGTGAGAGCCGCAGCAGTTGATAGGGTCTTCTTTGCATTGCAGAACGCTGCTTCTTGAAGGGGACCCCACTTCAGGTCCTTTGGCTTGTCCTTGAGAGAAGCATAGAGGGGAGTAAGAGTGGCGGCAATGGCTGGCAGAAAACGGTGATAATAGTTGATTATGCCCAAGAATTCCTGCAGAGCTTTGACGGTCGAGGGCACGGGGAAGTTTTGAACGGCTGTTACCTTCTCAGGGAGGGGATGGACTCCTTCAGGAGTGATGCGGTGCCCTAAGAACGACACTTTGTTGGCGTCAAAGGTACACTTGTCGTACCGGACTACAAGGCCGTTTTGTTGCAGGCGGTCGAGCACGATGCGCAGGTGACGGAGGTGTTCCTCTTTTGAGGAGGAGAACACAAGTATGTCGTCCACATAACATACACAGAAAGGGAGGTCCCCTAAGATGCCATCCATGAGACGGTGAAACGTGGCCCCAGCATTACGAAGGCCAAAACAGGAGTAATTGAAGGTGTATGTACCAAACGGAGTGGTGATGGCAGTCTTGGGGATGTCTTCTGGGTTCATAGGCACCTGATAATACCCCTTCAGGAGGTCGAACATAGAAAAAAACCTTTGCTTTGTGCAGGTAGGAGGTCACGTTGCCAATGTTTGGGAGGGGGTAGTGATCCGGTTCTGTTTGCATGTTCAGGCGCCTGTAATCCCCGCACGGAGATAGAGAGCCGTCTTTCTTCAGAAGGATGTGTAAGGGTGACGACCATGGGCTGCAGGCCTTTTGGCAAAGGCCCATTTCCTCCATTTCAGCGAACGTCTGTTTGGCGGCTGCCAATCGTTCCGGTGCCAGACGTCTGAATTTGGCGAAGACTGGGGGTCCCGTCGTCTTGATATGGTGATAAATACCGTGCTTGGCAGGAAGCTTGGGCGTTTGGCGAAGTTCTGGACGGAAAACTTCCGGGTACGACGTGAGGAGATGGTCGTAGGCATCCGTGGGTGCGCTAATGTGGAGAGCGAGGTTAAGGGGACGGGATGAAGAGGGGCCGACAAGTACGAGTCTGCGTTGACCAATCGTCGGTGGGCAACATCGACCAGAAGGTCGTCGCCAATGTTTGGGAGGGGGTAGTGATCTGGTTCTGTTTGCATGTTCAGGCGCCTGTATTCCCCGCACGGAGATAGAGAGCCGTCTTTCTTCAGAAGGATGTGTAAGGGTGACAACCATGGGCTGGAGGCCTTTTGGCAAAGGCCCATTTCCTCCATTTCAGCGAACGTCTGTTTGGCGGCTGCCAATCGTTCCGGTGCCAGACGTCTGAATTTGGCGAAGACTGGGGGTCCCGTCGTCTTGATATGGTGATAAATACCGTGCTTGGCAGGAAGCTTGGGCGTTTGGCGAAGTTCTGGACGGAAAACTTCCGGGTACGACGTGAGGAGATGGTCGTAGGCATCCGTGGGTGCGCTAATGTGGAGAGCGAGGTTAAGGGGACGGGTTGAAGAGGTGCCGACAAGTACAAGTCTGCGTTGACCAATCGTCGGTGGGCAACATCGACCAGAAGGTGGAAATGAAAGAGGAAATCCGCACCGAGGATTGGCAATGTGACGTCAGCAACGAGAAACTTCCAATTGAATTTACCGTTTCCGAAAGATAATGTAAGGTTCTTGTAACCGTAGGTGGGTATTGAAGATCCGTTGGCAGCTACCAAGCGGACGTCGGCAGATGTAGACAGACTAAGTCGTGTCTTGAAGAGTTTCCTTGGCAAAAGAGAACGACACGTACCCGTGTCTACCAAAAATCGCACACTCGTTCTTGCATCATGTAAAAAGAAAAGATTCGAAACATGGGAGGCCACCGCCACGAGCGATGGCTTACTTTCACGTTTTTTGGCCACTGACAATCCTCGGCACATTTCTTCGCAGTTGCCCCGAATTTGAAGTGGTAGTAGCAAAACTGTGGCGGATGGGAGGTAGTAAGTGGCTGTAGAAGTCGTTTGTTGGGGCGCGAGCAATTGGTGGGTGGTGGGCGGCTTTGTCGCTGCTTCAGCACATCACGGTGTAGGCGTGTATGTCCTACGGCATTCATGTCAGCTTTGGTTGACGTTGAATAGGCATCCTCTTCGTCAAGGGTAGTTGCGTCAATGGAGGTCTTGAAGTGGCTGTCCATAAGGGTGTCGGCTTTGGTCATCAAGTCCTTTATGGTTAAACTATCGACATCGGGTATGGCAGCACGTATAGGTTCGGGTAAATGGCGTATCCAAAAGATATGAAGTAGGTTCACCTTACGAGGAGAGCCATCTGCGGCAGGTTGAAGGCTAGCGATACTGGTCATTTCACTGAGGGCAAGCGAAGCCCTTTGGTCCCCCAACGGTTGTTGTGAGAGCTGAAAAAGCTTTGCTACACGGGCGGCTGGCGACGGTGAGTACTGCTGCAGAAGGTATGTTTTGAGGGCGTCATACGCTATTGGGGTTTCCTCTTGTTCACAAAGCCAGTCGGATATTTCCGGGAAGGTGTCCTCGGATATCGCCGCGAGAACATAATCTGCTGTGCTGGTTGAGCGAGGCACTCCCTTGATGCGAAACTGGACTTCTGCGCGCTGAAACCAAGCAAACGCCTCTCCGCTGGCGAACGGTGAAAGTTTCAATGGGGCAGCCGCAGCGCCAACTTCTGTAGAGTTCGTTATAATACCAATGATGGAGGGGCGAGTGGGTTGGGGCTGGAAGGCGGTGGGAGCGAGTCGACTTCCGGGGTCACCAATGTGACGGGCCGAGAGAAGGATGTGAACTCAAAGGCAGTGTGAAAGCAACTGGGTTTATTTATTATAGAACACTCTCCTTTATATAAAAAACCTCAAGGCAACAGAAAATTACATGTTCGAGAAACAGAAAATGTTACATAGGCAAAACGCAGACATGTTTATTCTGGTTCTTTTTATTGCGAGGGAAGAGCGAAGATACAAGCATAATATATACAAAATGAATTATGTACGATCGTGTGACACATGGTTGGTACAGTAATATGAAATTAGCTCACCTAAAGTGTGCCATTGATGTTGTCTTTATTAGCAAATTTTCAAAGAATTCACAATGCTTGCTTACCAGAATGCATAAAATATCACATTAGGTTTCCTCAGGATAAATAGAATTGCAGAGATGATGAAAACGGTATATGCAATGGAATATTATATATCATTTAGATGAGTAATGATTAATGAGGTAAATTCATATATTTATTTCAAAACTTTGATCACTAATAAAGGTTTACTGACAATGGACTTTAATGAGAGATAAAAAAAAAGCCAATTCGACAATGGTCAGATTTTGTAGAATAAGGAAATCAAATCACCCGAAATTACATGGAAAATCTGGCTATATGTCAGTTTAGTGAGATTGGTGTTACTGTATTCAACAAATTTTGTAGATTTGGGAATAAAGGGTTCAGAAGAATGTTAGGATTTGAATGACATGGCAGGGTTACAAATGAAACTATTAGAGAGATTACTCGAGAGCCATATGTGAGGGAGATCATGATGACGGGTAGATGGAGATAGTTTCAATTGGTCCAAGTACTCCAAGAGAAAGTTTACTTCACTAAAGATTGAATTGGGCTCCACAAGGCACTAGAAGAGTTAGTTGCCCGAATATAGATTACTGAGGACTATGACAAGTCGAGTAAGATATGATGATTAGAGAATTTTTGATACAAAGCTTAAGATAAAGACAACTAGAGAAATGTAACGAGGCCCTATGCTTCAATTGGCGTATTATGAGATGATGATGATGTTTACCCATGCGCATAAGGTGTGAACCATATATATATATATATATATATATATATATATATATATATATATATATGTATATATATATATATATATATATATATATATATATATATATATATATATATATATATATATATATATGTCATATATATATATATATATATATATATATATATATATATATATATATATATATATATATACTGTATATATATATATATATATATATATATATATATATATATATATATATATATATATATATATATATATATGTATGTATATACATATATATATATATATATATATATATATATATATATATATATATATATATATATATATATATATATATATATATATAAGACTATCCCTATTGAGATGAGGATGTTGGCTAAAACTAAGTTAAATTATATGCAAAAGAAATTATAATCTTAGTATGTACCTTGTTTGATTCTCTTTATCATATTTAGAAAATATAACCTTGAGAACACCGAGTATAATCAAAACGCTGAGATTAAATCTGATTGTTTTGCTCATTACAGCAATTGAAACCGAAATATCAAAATTTGGTTCCTTCCCGTGATGTAGAGGTCATAAAATGTAAGATGCTAAAATCCTTCTCAGAATGTTTCTATCTGATTTAACCATTGTTTTTTCTTTTACCAGTAGTGTGATGAGTTAAAATTGGTGATTTTTCAGTGACTTAGAAAATGAAACTCTGGGACATCAAAGGTATAAAAACTCAGAATAGGTCAAGGATGAAAATCTTCGATGTTCCCTTATCTCAATATTCCATTTTCAGTCTCTATTTTTGGTGTGGTGTTACAAATCTACCAAACATATATTTTTTTTTGAGAACAGAATGGATAGCTTTCAAACCCAACACACCAGATAAGGCCATCTATATCTATAGGGAAACAATTTTTGAAGCGCATACGTTCCTGTATCTTGTTTTGGAAGAAAATTCTCTTAGGAAGTAGCTCAACTCTTGTATGTTTGTTCTCGTGATAAAAATCGCTTCCATGGTTTAGGAACTTTGACCATAAGTGACTTATTTTTTCAAGTTTAACACTTTTTTTTTTTTTTTGTTCCACAAACATATCATATAATTAGTTTGAATTAAGGTCTCATTAGTAACAGACAAGGGAAGATTGATTGACAAGAATTCATCAGTAGATAATGAGGCGAAAAGGCTTGCAATTCATATAATAAATGTATTGAAGAACGATGGCAAGGTTTGAATATACATCTAAGTTTGTGAAATTCAGCCAAAAATTTTCGGAAATTCTATATACAGTTACCTTTAAAACACGATTTCAATGGGATATTTTGTATAAGATTTTCATCTCTTCTCTTCCTTGTTTCTTTGAATAAGTATAATTAAAAAGTGGTTCTATCTAATCTGCATTCATCACTTAGGCGTTTCCTTTATATAGAACTCAATTCCTCAATTCCTCAACACCAGAGCAGGGACCTAAAATTTATATACGGTAGTCGGAGAACAGGGGTACACTTATCATTCTAAAAAGAGACTATAGATGTACATTTCTCTCTCTCTCTCTCTCTCTCTCTCTCTCTCTCTCTCTCTCTCTCTCTCTCTCTCTCTCTCTCTTGAGGTAAGAGCTCAAAAACTCTTTCTTGTTAATAAAGATGGCCTAGGAAACACTCGTGAATGTCCTCGTTTCCAAAGATTGGATGACATTCTTGAATGTCATGGCGGTTCGTTAACAAACTGAAATATATCCAAATTAGAGACGGTTTTACCTTTCCTTTCATAAAACTGAAGAACAGATTACTTGTATTTCAAGTGAAGAAAGGCATTTCCTAGGATCGACTTATTAGGTTTATA
>NC_090741.1:130877825-130885325 GCF_036898095.1 Palaemon carinicauda | reverse complement strand
CTCCTTAACCTGACAATATTTTCATACTGACTGGAAAAGTCACACATCCCTACAACTATGTTCATCAATTTTTTCACAACAATATATCTCTTTTACATACAATCTTTTATACACATTTTATATTCTAGTTTTACTATCATTTGCACCACTAAATAGCCTCTTGTCTCTTTATTCGATATATAAAACAATATAATGAATCTAACACTATACACATGTTCCTACAATTATGTGATTCATCTTGTCCTCCTTCTTACTTACCACTTCCATGCTTCCTACTATTTCCTTCAGTTCTCTCCATTTGCTTCACATCTTATTTTTACTTTTCCACTTGTTATAATCTACTAACAATGTTTCATGTGCCTTAAGGCCCGTCCGTTTTTGTAACTGTTTCTTAACACTATGGAAACGTTTTCTGAAAACTTGATTCCAAAAAGCTGGAAAACAGTTTGCTAAATGTTTAAAAACTCTTTGCAAACTTATTGAAAACTTTTTAAACATTCTTTTCTGTCCAGGTCTCAGTTGTCGTCATGCCTGTGATGAGTGAAGAGGCTCATGCAACAGTGCCTGTACTTTACTTGGAACTTTTGGTATAGTAATGGAAGGGTAAAAAAAAAAAGTAAAAAGAAAAGAGAAAGACATTGCTGAGGAATTTTTAAGAAAAAAAAAAGGACTATAGTGACTTACTTCCGGTGAAACTGAGAGTACATGGAAAAGGTTTAAGTAATTTTGTTTGAATGTCCACACTAAACTCTGGTATACTTTTAAGGATGATCGTTATCACTGCCAGCTTGGTGTGAATACTGATTCATCGTTACATTCGCCCCGCACGCACTCACTCATACACACAGTGTTTCTCATCCTGAAATAGAAACATATTCACCTGAAATTTTTTTGGAAACCGCTTTGTAAAGTTTGCAAACAGTCTCCACACAGTTTGAAAAATTGATAGCACACCATTTGTTGACAAATTCCCCAATTTGGAAAAAGATTCCAAACTGTGTGGAAACTTTCGAATCATTGTCCTGATGTAGACATGCCTCCAGTCAACCGCCATTCCTCCTTCAACACTTTCACTTTCTCCTCCGTTTCTATTAACAATCGTAATTCCAACAATCACACAAAAAATTTACAGTTTTACACATTTTTTTTTCAAAAATATATATTTAGGTTTTACTTTCCACTTTTTTTTTTTTTTTTTTTTTTTTTTTTTTAGTAAGGAAATCATATTAGCACAAATGTAATGATTTTTTCTCGAAATTAACATATTTTTCAGCGTTATATAAAAGGAATTCAACCTTAGGAGAATTTGAAAATATAACTTTTGTTATAATATTTTTCTTATATGAAATCACACTTAACTCATCCGCCAAGTGAATTAGTTTATGATGATACCTGACCCCAGTCATTTATTCACTTATTAATAAAGTTGCTTTTTTTATCTTTTTTTTTCTTTTTTTTTGAACAGGCATAGAAATTAAGATTTAGAATCTTCAGAAAATTTACTGAATGCATTCTCAAACCTTGCTCAGAAACGTTTTGAAACAATTTACAATTATTTTTTTTAATCATACAAAAATAAACTAATTGCATATTTTTTTCACGCTTCCCAAAATTACTGCAGAGATAACTGTCCGTAACTTCATCATAAATAATGTATCCTTTGTAGCCAAGACTTCGGGGTTATATTAAAACAATATTTCTCTATATATTGGTTTATTCCACCAATTATTTACATTTTCTTATAAAATATTTCGGTTGAACAACGGATAACTTTCTTTCAACATTTGGCAGAAATAATTTACCTCTCATCATGTAAGAGTATATGAGTTTTAATTTTATCAAAGGATAGGTGTTTATCTTTATTACACTGATATATCGTTTTTATTTTGTACGAAAAATTATGGATTCACTGATGCTGCTAAAATCAATACGGTAAGAAAGTTTTAGTTTACAATATTATGCAGTTATTTTACAACCTATTATTAATACTTTTGTAAAAACAGTTAGATTTGCAATCTATATCGAATTTTACTTGAGTAAAAAGTCAGAAGGACAATCCAAAACTAAACCATTGTTCGCTAGTTTTTAGTAGTGCCATAGCTTTTGCACAATTGTTTTCCACTCTGTTTGGTTAGACCGTTAGAGTTCTCTAGCTTGAGGGTAAACGATACAGTTTTATCTTTCTTTTGTTTTTCAAAACGTGTGTTAGGCAGGTTAAATAAAAGGACCATTGATGTCTATTGGTTTATCAAAAAGTTGAATGTTCCATATCTGTTCCTTTATCTTATTATTAGGTATTACTTTTCAAACGCATCATTACAATTATTTCATCAGTTGAAGTGGCTATCCTAACAAGAGTGCTGTCTCTGCCATGGTAATTAGTTTTATCCAATATTTTGTCTTTTGTCTACGAGTTACATTTATTTTTTTTCTATTTATATGCCGGTAGTAATGTAAATATATCTTTTTATTATTGTTAAGTTTGTTTTCAAGTGTGATAAGTCTCCTTTATTAGTTTATAGTTTGTATTCCGTTTAGAGATATAAAGGAAAATTTAGGACCAGTACAATCTAGGATTTGACAGGGTCGTCTTATGTATAACAATAATCGTGCACTACACGGCAATACTAGAAATATCACAGTTACCTTTAGTTAGTTTGCTATTCTATTCTACTAGAAAATCTTGCTTTCTATGATGAGGTGCTCATATAAGCTACTTCAAGTTTTAAAAACGCAAAAAATTTTATATATGTTGCTAAGGGGAATGATGGTAGTGTACATATGAATGTGGATCATGAGATTCAGGTCATAAAACTATCCCTTCTTGTGTCTTAAAATACCGTTTAAAAGATTTAAGATGGTTAAATGACGATTGTAGACGAGCTTATATGGAAAACAAAAAACCTCTAATATTTGACTTGGAATAAATATATTTAGCTAAGAGGTACTGCATAGAGAGATACTGATTCAGCTGACGAGAAAACCAAATCGACCATAAAATAACTCTTTCTTGTAAAATCCAGGAACAAAAATCGTGAGCTGTCCTCGAATCTCCTTTCATATTAACACAGCAGTTCCTGTTTTACTTAAATCAGATGACTCTATCATTTCATTGTCCAGAGGAGAAGCCAACCCTTTTGACGGATGTGTTTTGCATTAAAAAAAAAGTAATTAAAAACTGTTTCACTGAAGCTAAAGAAAGTAGTTTTCCTTTTTGTTCTCGGTAAATTAAGACACTCTTGCTGGAAGATAATGCTTGTAAAGGTGACCAAAATATTATTTACCCTGTTTTTATTTTTATAAGGATAACTTTTTTCCCGGTTCTTAATATTTTTTTTTCTTGTAAATTGACAAGGATGGGTTCTTTTTGCTATCACTGGTGAATTGCTAAAGTTACTCTATTTAGTATATGTTTGTGGAAGCTTAAAAACCTGCAGATTATCACCCAGTTATATAACCCATTATCATTTAAAGCTTTTGAACGCATTTTGGCAATACGTCTAAATATGTATGATGGAGGTAAGAAACCATTCCTTAATTTAAAGTTAGTGTTTCGCAAATACCTTCATGTATGTCATGCCCTTATTACAATTTCCAATGTCGTATACAAGTCCTTAGTTGTACTCACCTAGTTCGTATCATTGACCTTGATTTTAATGCTGCCTTTGACAGTCTTGATCCCGAGTCACTACTTTTCAGACTTAAACAGATGGGACTAGTGGGTCTTTTCATATCATCATTATTAAATTTTCAAGTGATAGACCACGGAATTGCTATAGGAATGTAATGTCTGGTCTTCCTCTAGATAGAAATCTGGGTTCATTGGTTTTTATGCTGTATATTTATAATATGAGTTTGTCTTAGAAAACAACCTCAATGCATATGGAGATGATATTCATCTCTGTTCATCTATTCAACCTTCTGAATGTAAATCTATAATTACAGAATTCCTAAATGAAGATAAAGATAAAGTTACTGCATGGTGCATAATGTATGTTATATATATATATATATATATATATATATATATATATATATATATATATATATATATATATATATATATATATATATATATATATATATATATAGATATATATATATATATATATATATATATATATATATATATATATATATATATATATCTATATCTATATATATATATATATATATATATATATATATATATATATATATATATATATATATATATATATATATATATATATATATATATATATATATACATATATATATACATATATATATATATATATATATATATATATATATATATATATATATACATATATATATATATATATATATATATGTGTGTGTATATATATATATATATATATATATATATATATATATATATATATATATATATATATATATATATATATATATATATATATATATGTATATATATATATATATATATATATAAACCTTTGCAAAAATCAAAATATGATGATGTCAAGGATATCCAGAAATTTACATTGACAATGCCTCTTTAATTATATGCAGCCTGATAAATATTCTAGGATTTATTCTGGATTTCATGGTTCTTTGAGTAAAACATTTGGTCTATTTCTTGTTCAATTTCATTACACATTATCTTAATGGTAGTCTTTAAAGCCTTTTGGTGATCAATCTATCCTGAAGGAATATTTAATCTCTTTTAATTCACGTTCTTTCGAACTGGTGACTCTACCCTTAATTTGATGAACAAAATCTCGCTGTTTAATAAATATTTTATCATTGATCTGAATATTGACCTATGTTTCCGTCGTTCAGTTAGTTTTTTTGAGAGCATTGCGGGAGAGTTTTCATAGTTCTGACCATCCTTTATATCAAAACTTTCTCATACTGTACCAATGTTCCTGATAAAAGATATGGAGTTAATTTTGACATTTTTACATTTTACTCCATAAGACTCAATACCACAGAGTATTCAAGGAGTTTTATACCAGTTTTGATCAATTTGGAAATAATGCTTCTAATCAAGTGGTTGAATTGCGGTAACCTTAGTAGTTCAAAATTGTTGCAAATGTTTTTTTAGTTGAACAGGTAAAAATAAGTATATCATGTATTTCTTATTTGTTATCTCCCTTTTTACTTTTCATTTAGTTGCCCTTTAGTTTGTACTGTACCATTCTACCTTTCACGTAGGTTGTATCTTGGAAAATAATAATAATAATAATAATAATAATAATAATAATAATAATAATAATAATAATAATAATAATAGTCTTATCTATTATTACTTTTGAGCTCTTTTTCATCATAGCACAGAGGTGGATTTGAAAAGTGTCAGGTTATTTATAATATTATTTTTTGGTAAAGATAGGATAGGTTTTGAAAAGTATTTTATTTAGTGTATTGCAGCATTGCTTACGTGAACTTATGTTTCCTAAAACCATACAAGGAAAGCATTTGCTATAAATAGATATTTCCACTTCATTTGAAGCTATGAACGGTGGAATGAATGCAACAGGTAATAGAAACGAAGATACTATGATAAAGCCGTAGTTTGAAAAAAAAATAGTAATAGCAGGTTAGTTTTTAAGAAGAGAAGCAAAATAATATGAAGAAAATATATGAAGAACTAGTTGATTTTTTGGGAAAAAGAAGCTGCAGGGATATAAAAAAAAAGGTAATGAAGGGTAAAAAATCTATCTACGAGTAGGTAAGGTAAGTTAAAAAGTTAAACAAAAAATATATAGAACTTTAACCAACGATCACACATGAAAGATGAGGATGATGAATTAGTTAACATTGGTTTTACAAGATGAAAAGAAAAGGACGAGCAAACTTTCGAGAAACATAACCACTACTTCAGGAAAACTTGTGATGGACAGACAAATATACATACATAAACGTTATTAAACAATAATTGAGTTTATGTACAGTTACTTGCGAGTAAAAACGTCATAGAAATTCAAACATGATAAAGATTTTGCTAGCCTTAAGGGAAAACCGAGTGATTAGATGAAAAATCAGAACTGTTATAGTGTATAAGCTTGTATGAAACATGTGAGAGAGCCGTGTACCTCTCATATTTCATACATGACTCCCTAAATTGACATACATGTGAAATGGTGTGCCGTACTTTTAAGAGTCACATTGAAGGTGGGTCATCTTGCATAAGATACACACATTCAGTAAGAACACCTTCGTTGTTTGACGGATCACAAAGAAAAGGCACATGTAAGAGGATGTTTGCGGTTGTTAGCTAGTGTCATTGTGCAGAAAGAAAGTTGGATGCCTTTTGGAAATTTGCAGAGATATCATGTTTCGATGGGGCTTGTAAGTCTGGTGGCAAGGAGTAAATTTTCCCACAACAGGACGTAGGTGTTGGAGATTGTCGGAGGAGCTTGCAGACGAGAAAAAATTCGGCAGGGATGACCAACGGGTGTGTATATACCATTTTAGCTTCCAAGACATTCAGGGCATCTTTAGTAGTGGTGCTTAGTCCCAATAGGACCGACAAAAGCTGGGTAAACAAGTTGGAGTCTGCCCCGTGGGACATCAAAGCTGCTTTGAGGAGGCCATGAAAACGTTCAAACATTTCGTTGGCAGCAGGATTTTAGGCAGTTGTCTGCTGTAGAGAGATTCCACGGAGATTTTCTATTGATGTGCACAATTCATAGTTGAAAGTTGCACCCTTGTCAGAAGTGATATGCTCAACTATACCACTCTCGCTATCCATCCTGGGAGTGAGGCAGCTGTACATGAGGTGGACGTTGTAGTTTTCATGGAAATGGCTTCAGGAATGGCCGATGACGGTAATCAGGTAATGATGTCCTTGTGATGTGTGTAGGGGGTCCAACATCCTTGACGGAGATGTGGGCAAAGCAAGGTTGAGGTTGAAGAAAGGTACCAGCTTGTGAGACAGTGTGCCGATGTACTTTTGATGTCTGGCATTAAGTACATCATCCTTATCATCCTTGGCAATAATGTGCCAAATTAACTTTGTCACCAGTAGCTGTACAGTAGATCAGCACAAGGGATGTGGAAAGACCATTTATGAAATCAAAACACCTGTCGGGGCATGGGAGCAAGTATAGGTCTACCAGTATTGACGTTAGAGGAGGGTGGCTTTGCAGTCGTCAAGGGGGATTTCTCCCATCAGAGGGATGTTTAGGATACCTTACATGCTTGATACTCTGAATCTTTCTGATAGGGATATGCCAAGACATTTTAATCTAATCTCAGATGAATGACGTCCAGTCTATTTCTTAACAGGGCACTGAAAACGAGATTCATTTTATCAGCGCCATGTTGATTGGTGCAATTGTGTTCAGCTATGGCAGAGAGATGTCGTCATTGATTGGTGGACCAGGTGTCGGATTGTTGAGTGATTTCAAGGTCCAGGGCCATGTTGTCTATATGATTGATGAAGGGTGTACATTCCAAGTAGTGGTAAAAGTTATTGACAGCCAAGTGTACCGCCATCAATTGACAGTCAAAGGTATAGTAGCCGACTTT
>NC_090741.1:130855325-130872825 GCF_036898095.1 Palaemon carinicauda | reverse complement strand
TTGATAGCATTCTCAGATTTTTCAAAGGAACCGAGGAATTGTTCCAATCTCTCTAGGTTTAATTGATATGTCAAAATGTATGATATACCATACATTTTCTGTTATAATTATTTATAGTATTCCTAATGATATTGACGTCATTGTAATACCTTTTGGAAACAGGTAAGCTACTTTGCTACTAGTCACTTACAAAAGTTTTACAGTGTTAAATATTCTTTTCTAGCCCTGCTTTTTGTTTATCTAAATTTAATCCATAAGTATTACAAACCTATTTTTTGTCAACTGACACTTGGCAATTGAAGAGATGAAACCATATGTCTGCTAGTATGGTGCATTGCATAGATGTCTCCAGTGTTTCTCTAATAGCAGTTGTTGTTCATCAAAATATTCCAGAGATTTAACAGTCGTTTCTGAGAGAAGTTGAACAACTAATTTCACACCCATTCTTTGGACTCCTCGAACATTCATGTTTTCCTGAAAGCTTAAGAGTTGTCCGCAGATCACTGACACATCTTCCTTAACCTTTGCAGTCTCCTTGGGGTCTTTTTGAACCCGAAGCTACTTTAATTGAACATAATTCTTTTAATGTGTACTGTAGAGTGTTAGTATTTGATGACTTTTCATAGATTTGTGAGGTTATTAGCTGGAATAGATACTGGAAATGCCATATCCACAGTTTTTACGTGATAAAAAAGGAACATCCTTTATTCTCGGGTCTTTTTTGACCTGCATTCATTTTAATGCAAAATTATAGATTATTTTGACCAAAATTCTTTTGATATGATTAATAATGATGCTGATTACAGTAATATTAAAGATTGCAATAATTCCATCAGGACGTCATGGCTTGAGCCCAATAATAATAATAATAATAATAATAATAATAATAATAATAATAATAATAATGATAGAAAAAAAAATAATAATAATAATAATAATAATAATAATAAAAGGCCTCTGAATTTATTTTAGTTATCTTAATCTGTTTTAGTTCCACATTTTCTCTGATTAGATTATGTTTGTTTTCTTTATTTTTGATAAAGTCACTTCTCTTGTTTACATATCAGTGTGGAAGTGAAGGAAGCACTAGTAATTTACTCCGGAGATTTCTTCTTGCTATGGCTGAGTATGTTTCATGAGTTGCTCTCGCACTACAATAATCTTAAGGTTTTGAGGAATGATGAGATTACAGCTAGGGTTTTCATTACTTTATCTATTGAATCAATTTTTTAGTGTCCTTTTTTTTTCAGAGAAGCACACAGCTGTTCTGTGGGTAGATTTTACCGCCAAGATGATGAAAGTCGTGATTTCAATTGAGACATTGAGGCTAGTGAAAGTGATAATGTTTCTTTGAATAGAGATCATAATAGTGATTCTGAATATTTTGAAAACGATGGTGACCAAGATAATTCATCATCACTCAACAATAATGCTACACAAAACCTTGATCATGAAATATTTGTTCCCAAAAAGGGAGATATAATATGGCATGGGGAGAGATATGGACAATGCTCCTCAGCTGGTAGACGATGTGCTAGGAATGTAATCTCTCAAACACCTGGGATTACCCGATATGCAGCCTCGAGAATCACTAATGATGTAGTATCTGCATTTAACTTTTTCGTAACTGAAGACATTTTCAAAATAATTCTTGAAATGACAAATAAGGAACCAAATAGAGTGACGGGAATTTTTTGCAATATGAATGAAATGAAGGCTTTTTATGGGTTGTGTATCTTAGCTGGCCTGTATAAATCTCGTCACGAGTCCCTTAGAATTTTGTGGAATGCCTCTTATGGTCGGCCAATATTTAGAACAACAATGTCTCTAAAAAAGTTTTTTTTTAACTTCAAAGTATGTTCGTTTTGATGGGAAAACAACTTGAAACCGAAGAGGACGTCAGGACAAGCTGGCAGCTATAAGAGATATTTGGGATAAGTGGGTTGAAAGGCTTCCACTTGTGTTCAATGTATCATCAACCATCACAATTTATGGAATGCTTGTTCTATTCAGAGGAAGATGTCCATTTCGTCAGTACATACCTTCTAAGCCTGATAGGTATGGATAAAAGTCTGGGCTGCTTGTGACTCTGAAACAAGTTATCTGTGGAATGCAGAAGTGTACCTTGATCCAAAACATGGTGAAGCAGCTGAACGAGAACAAGGAACGTGGATGGTACTACAGCTGACTGATGGCTTGAAAGGAAGGAACATAACATGTGATAACTTCTATTGCATTGTGCCTTTAGGTAAAGAGTTAAGTTCTCGAGGTCAGACTATAGTAGGAACTGTTCGTAAAAATAGGAAAGAACTTCCTGCTGAATTTTTAAATCCAAAAAATCACACAGTATATTCCACCATCAAAGGAAAATATGAGGATAATGTCCTTATATCATATTGCCCCACGATAGGTAAGAGTATTGTCCTTTTGAGTAATATACACGATTCCATAACATTTAATGAGAAAGAAGATAAGAAACCAAACATTATTGAATTTTATAATGAGACAAAAGGTGGTGTGGACACTCTTGATAAGCTTGTGGCAACTTATCGATCAAAACGCCATACAGTGAGATGGCCAATGGCCTTGTTTGATACCATAATTGACATTTCAGCTTACAATGCCTTTGTATTGTGAATGTAAGTTGATTCAGATTAGAATAAAGGTGTTAACTTTCAACGAAGGTTATTTTAGCAAGAGCTGGGAATGAGCTTAGTTCAATCACATTTGGCAGTGCGACCTATGTTACCAAGGACTCCCTATGCTAAACGTGTTTGTGAAGCAGCAAGAACTGATATAAATACTACTGCTGCTTCAGACCAGTCGCAGCCATCAAAGAGACGACGTTGCTACCTTTGTAAAGGAGACAATAAGGTCTCAACTGTATGTAGCCATTGCCAAAAACATGCATGAAAATGATATGCTGCAGTAACAAACAAATGCAATACATGTGCATAAAAAGCTTCAAATAGAGCCTAACCTTTACAATGGAAGGGATGATACGTGGGTTAGGTAAGGAGTCTGAACGACAGTCACTTCCACATAGTAGGCCCTGGCCATACAATAGCAATATCACTATGTATGGAAAAGAAATGTCCAAATGTAAACATAGGTCGTATATGACCTGAAGGAAAATAGATGTGAGTATTCAAATATAGAACCACCTGTGAAAAATAACATTCCACATGTGAGTTTAAGAAATAAAATTATTGCAAATATTGGCAAGAAACTTTCAAAATGTTGTGAAAAATATAGAACAGTAACGTTCAATTTCAGAGCTTTTGTTTATTTACGCCCTTGTCCTCAAAATGAATGGAATGTTGATTAATTGGTAGGTTGGGGGCTAGTTTAGGAGTGTCTTCTAAAGTAATAGACACTATGCACAAAATACCTGAGCTAACACATGAAGTACAACTGTATATGTCACAAAAATTTGTAGAAATTTATATTCGAAAGGCAAAAATGTAGGAAAATTTGAATACGGGTCAAACCTTACCCAAAGGGTACTAGGTGTGATTTTTTGATGAGGGTATTGCAAGGGTTAAAGTTCTCTCACACGACCTCTGTTTATGTATATACTTTCATCAATTGTGAAACCATGATCTTAATATCCAGATAAATTTTACAAGATATGAAGCACCAGCAAAAACATAAATTTCACATTCACTGTCTTCTTGGTTTTCAAATGTTTTCCTTTCATAAACATTTATAGTTCTCCAAAGCCTCATGTTTGTTGAACTCATGTCATTAACCATTTCAACTAATGGGTAACCAGGTGATTCTACTTTCAATATCAAACTACAAAAAGAAAAAGGATTTCCTCATGTTACAGTCAACCTCATAAACGACAAGTTGTTTCTATGATGGCCGCAGACCAGGCACCAATACGCATTGCACTTATTTTTAGGATCGATAGAACATCGCTTCCTTTATCATAAATCCACTTCATTGCATCTGAACAACCATCAAAAGAAATGATGCTCATACGGTTACTGCCAGTCAGAGATTCGGCTTTATGTCTCATGAGATTGATCTCTGGTTCTATAAACACCATCTCCACAGCAATTTTGATACCCATCCATTTATCTTGTAAATAGAAGGAAAAGGAAAGTTACGTTTTTCTCTCAAACACTTGTGAGCTTTTGAGTTTACACTTTGCAGAGTCAAAGCAACATCTATATTATCAGTCCAAGATGAACCATGTTTCCATTTTAAAATAAACACTACTTGAGAAGGCGAGAAATACGTATATTTTTTTTTTTTTGCACTGTCCGTCACTGTGACATAGAACCATTCAACTGTTTTGAACATAATTTTCCTCCTACCTTTTCACTTCAACTTTTAATTTTTTCAAAAATAATTTCTCCTTTACCCATATTGTTTTTACTTTTCCAAAGTTTCTTTTCACTTTTCCACTGCTATTTAACAAGACAAGTTTTTTTTCTTCATTTGTTATTTTTCTCTAAAACTTTTTTATCTCCTTGATGAGTTCACGAATGGTTGAACATTTTTCATCCTTCTGTACTGCATCTGATACTTCAAGAATTTCTTCAACAAGTCGTTTATGTCCTCTCTTTATCAATCGCACCTTCCGCCTGTTATTTTAACAATCATCTGTCAACTAACCAAATAATCGGATAACGTCCGTTCGTTCGTTCTACATTTCCTGGGCCTTAGGCCCGGACGGGGGCTCCATGACCACCAGTCTTAGCCCCCCAAAAATCGGATAGCGGTAAATTAACTGTGAAATGATAGATCTTAGTTAGATAACATTTTAAACCACACACACATACACACACACACATGTAAAATGTTATTATTTTCTTTGCGCTTATCTAGTCGGTAGATAGTGGCGCCATTACACACCCTGCACGGAACACAGTCAGTTTTGGAGCGAAGATGAGTAGACATTTACTTATATACACCTTGGGTTGACCTATCAACAGCAGAGGGAAGAGCGAGTGATAAGATAACAAATCAAAGCCATTACAGTGTATGAGCGTGTATGAAACACGCACAGTAAAGATAGACAGATGGAAAGACAAATATACATAAAGAGAGAATACTTGAGTAAGGACACCGTCTTACCCACCGTGTTTCCTCACCCCTGACTCTTTTCTGTATATTGTAACTTTATTATTTATTCCACACAGTGGATTTTTGTATAGCAATGTTGCGCTCTTGAGAGCTTTATATCCATGTATAATAATGTATATTTCGTTAGGCTTCCACCTTGGTATTTTATATTTATATATGAATGAAAACACCATTGATTGTGGCGGTTAGAAAGGTTTCTCTCCTTGGCTACTTATCGGTCCGCATTCTGAAATATAGTGACCGTTGCATGTTCAGTAAATTATCAGTCTCTCTCTGCTCGTCTTGTTGTCCTTACAACAGGTGACCCCAGAAATGTTGGAAACGCATAGCAGTTTTAGCTTGCCTTTAACGGATTAATTACGGCTGTGTTTCCTTTGTATATCTCCTTTTGACATTAACGTTTAAAAACGTCTTTTGGCTTTATCCCCCCTAGTTTCTTGAGGCAGCAATGATGAGTATATCTGACATAACCAGCTCACGCCCTTGGCCTGATGCATCAAAGTCCAGCTACCATCGTTTTCACAACACAACACCGCCTTCTGGTTTCTGAGGCGGACATACTCTTCAGGGTAGCCAAGCTAAATGACCCCTTCGCCAAAGCTGACATTGACCTGACCTCCATCCTTGAGGAGGTATTTGACATGATCTCCCCATGGCTCGACGCCCACTCTGGTCAGGTATTCTCCGATGACCTGCGAATCAAAGTAATCAATATATACTCACTTACCTTCTCGGCCAGGGCACAGAAAGTCCCCCATCTCAGCAATAGACTTATGGGCGACACCTTTCCCGTATAAGCATGAGATGAACAGGTTGGACTTCTCATGCTGCCAGAAACCGACGCCAATGGACGACGACGAGAGATAAGCTTATCTCGCGAAATATTCCTCCGATGCCTCCCGCAGGACGTGAGAGCACAGCTCACCAACACCGACACGCTGCTGATGAACGACCTCCTATCAAGGGCACAGAAATTATACGAAGTCTCCAAGGCCTCCCGCCTTGGCACATCATCCTCCTTCAGCTACTAATCCCTCCACTCCTCTGCTAATTACGGTTGCGTTTTCTTCAAATATCTCCTTTTGCCATTAACGTTGAACAACGTCTTTAGGCTTTGTTGCCCTTAGTTTCTTGAGGCAGCAACGATGAGTATATTTGACATAACCAGCTCAAGCTCTTGGCTTGATGCATCAACTGACCATGACAAAACCGCCCAGTCCATCGTGCTAAGCAACTACTCAGCTGCGCCCAAAGTCAAGCTACCACCGTTTTCACAACACAACACCGCCTCCTGGTTTCTGAGGTGGACATACTCTTCAGGGTGGCCAAGCTGAACGACCCCTTCGCCAAAGCTGACATTGACCTGACCTCCATCCTTCAGGTGGTATTTGACATTATCTCCCCATGGCTCGACGCCCACTCTGGTCAGGTATACTACTACGACCCGCGAACCAAACTAATCAATATATACACATTTACCTTCTCGGCCAGGGCACAGAAAGTCCTCCATCTCTGCAATAGACCTATGGGTGACACCTCTCCCGTAAAAGCATGGGATGAACTGGCTGGACTTCTCATGCTGCCAGAAACCGACGCCAATGGACGACGACGAAAGATAAGCCTACCTGGAGAAATATTCCTCCGATGCCTCCCGCAGGACATGAGATCCAAGCTCACCGACACCGACACCCTGCTGATGGACGACCTCCTATCAAGGGCACAGAAATTATACGAAGCCTCCAAGACCTCCCACCTTGGCGCATCATCCTTCCTCAGCTACTCATCCCTCCACTCCTCGGTGCCGCCCTCTGCGGACGACGACGAAATCCTCGCCCTGATGAGGAAGAAACTTCAGCAGCCGATGCAGCAGAACCATAGTCCGAACCCGACTTGGTGTTTCTACCAGCAGCAGTCTGGGAGCAATGCAATGAAGTGCAGGCCCCCCTGCAAGTTCCCGAAGAAATTCTACCGCCAGACACCGCCGACATCAACCGTAGCCGCAATAGCAGATCACGGCAAGATCGAATTCTACATACTCGACGCCGTATCCAGCCGTAGGCTTATGGTTGATACCGGCTGTATGCAATCAATATTCCTTCCCTCATAGGCCAACCTAAACTGGGCGCCTAGCAGTGATGCCCTCTCACTCATCACTGCCAACGGATCTCCCATACAGTGTTTTGGGACTATGGTGCTTAAAATCTCAATCATGGGCCGAAATTACTTTTGGCCCTTAGCCATCGCTGACGTCAGACACTCCCTCCTCGGCGTTGACGTCCTGGCTCACCATGACCTCCTCGTCGACGTCGCTGGGAAATGCCTCATCGACACCAGGACATGACGAGCCCGCCAACTACGAGCTGGTCCGGGCATCACACCAATTTATGCCGCTGTAGTGCAGCCCTACGCCGCCCTTCTTCAGGACTTCCACGATGTTTTCAAGCCGGAACTTCGACAATCGCCGGGATCCCCCTCCTAGCACGGGGTCTACCACCACATCAACACAACGGGACCTCCCACACACGCCACGTTCCGCTGCCTCCCCGCATAAAAGCCAAGAGATGCCAAACGTGCCTTCGAAGCCCTGGAAACGATTGGCATACGCAAGAAAGCTTCCAGTCCTTGGGCATCTCCGCTTCACGTGGTAAAGAAACCGGATGGAACATGGAGGCCCTGTGGTGACTACAACCACCTTAACCTCATCACAACGCCAGACCACTACCCTCTGGTGAATATGAAAGACCTCACCAGCGCCCTTCATGGGTCAAAAATGTTTACTCAGATAGACCTTCTCAAATCATACTTTCAAGTTCCTGTGTTCCCAGAGAACGTGCCTAAGACTGCCATCATAACGTCGTTCGGGTCCTACACCTTCTCCTATTCAACCTTTGGCCTACGCAACACAGGGTCCACTTTTCAACGACTGATGGATAGCATCCTTGGGAACCTGCCGTTCTGGGTTTGCTATGTGGACAACATCTTAATCTACTCCAGGAGGAAAGGGAAATACTGGAGACACGTCTGCGCCGTGTTGAAATGCCTCCAGGAAAACGGTTTAATCGTGCACTTCGAGAAGTGCACATATGGCTCCAAGAGGGTGGACTTCCTCGGACATCAAATATCTGCAGCGGGCGTGAAACCCACATCGACCAAGGTTTATGCCGTGAAAACTTTCCTAACCCCAACGACCATCCGGCACCTTCAGGAGTTTTTGGGGTTAGTAAACTACTACCGTCGCTTCATCCCCAACATCACCCACATCTTGACTCCCCTCAACGACATCCTGAAGGGAAAATAAAGGAAGCTCTTTTGGGGTCCCCTGAAGCAACGCACCATTGATAGGACGAAGGCAGCCCTCGCCGAAGCCACCACCCAGGAGTATCTTGACGACAGTGATCCCCTGAAGCTAACACCGACGCCAGCAACGTCGCCTGTTTTGCTGTCCTTGAACAGATCATCAACGGTTACCCGAATCCCTTGGCCTTCTTCAGCAAGAACCTCAAAAAGAACGCTCGTCAGTGAGCTCCTCACTCTCTAACTCACTCTCCGCCTCTTCAGACACATGCTTGAAGGAACACCCTTCACCATCGCAACAGACCACCAACCCCTGATCCATGCTATCACAAAGTCTTCAGACGTATGGTCCTCTCGCTAACAACGACACCTGGCAGCCATCGCAGAATTTGGCTGCACTATCAGGTACGTAACGAATAAAAAGAACTCGTCGCCAGCACCTTCTCTAGGATCGAGATCAACGCGGTCCACCTGGGGTTCAACTACCCAAACCTCACCGTAGAGCAGTAGAACAACCCAGAGGCCAAAGACTATCGTACAACAGCATCAACGCTACGGATGAAGGACATTCCCCACGGACCGGCTGGGGAAACCATCCTCTCCTAGACGAGTAAGGTCAACCGCCATACTGAGTCGGGAGTCGGCGATTTTCCCCAACCCAAGAGACGATTCTGAGAGATACCTCCTGATGATCGTCGACCACTCTACTAGATGGTTAGAAGCAAATCCAATGTACGAAGCAACCACCCATGCTTGCGCCAAAGCTTTCCTGTTGAGTTGGATCAGCCGCTTCATTGTCCCCGACAATATCACGACAGACCGTGGCTCCGCCTTCTTGTCAGAGATCTGGCTCTTTTTGGCAAACCTGATGGGAACGACACTCCACAGCACGACGGCAAATAACCCTGCAGCAAACGACATGATCGAGATAGCTCATCGCACACTCAAGGAAGCCCAGCTGGCGAGATGTATGGACG
The DNA here is from genome assembly GCF_036898095.1 of Palaemon carinicauda. NCBI lineage: Eukaryota > Metazoa > Arthropoda > Malacostraca > Decapoda > Palaemonidae > Palaemon > Palaemon carinicauda. The sequence goes on along the minus strand of NC_090741.1, from coordinate 130,863,457 downwards.
AACATTGGAAATCGCAACTCCCGTGGGTCCTTGTTGGCCTTCGCACCGCTCCCTGTGCAGACGGCGAACCTTCTCCTGCAGAGAAGGTCTACGGCGAGGGACTCACAGTCCCTGGGGAATACTTCCCTGCAACTATTGACGACACCAAGCTGGACCACCTGAGAGATATTGCCTGGAAATTCATACCATGCCTGAAAACATGAAGGACAGGACCAGACACTTCACGCCCAAGAACCTAGACGATTACGACTGCGTCTTCACCCGGGTCGATGTTCACCGCCAACCCCTGACTAGACCTTATCGCGACCATTACGAGGATGTCAGAAGAAAAGCCAAATCTTTCCTCCTGAATGTCCACGGACAAGATGATCGACTAATTTCAACCAGCATTCCTTGAGAGCAACATGAATACCACCGTGGGCCCTGGTAGACCCAGGATTCCATATTAGAAAAAATCATACACCAGACGAGAGAAATCCACGCAACGACTAGGGAAAACGATTCCTCCGAATCAGAGCAACCTTCTCTTCCACTCAAGCACCAGAGGGGAATTACGTCACCCTCTTCGATACAGGGATTAATCGCATCAACCATCTTCGATGCCCCCTGTCGGGGGGTGTGTGTGTGTGTGTGTGTGTGTGTGTGTGGAGTACTCGTAAGGACATCTTCTTACCCGCCGTGTTTCCTCTCTTGGACTCTTTTCTGTATATTGTAGCTTTATTATTTATTCCACACAGTGTATTTTTGTATAACAATGTTGCCCTCTTTGAGAGTTTTATATCCATTCATAATAATGTATATTTCGTTAGGCTACAGCCTTGGTATTTTATATTTATGTTTGAATGAAAACACAAATGATTATGGCATTTGGAAATGTTTCCCTCCCGGACTACTTATCCGTCCGCACTCTGTAATATAGTGACCGTTGCATGCTCAGTAAATTGTCAGTCTCTCTCTGCTCGTCTTGTTGTCCTCACAGGTGTACTGCCAGATTTTATTTCAATTTTATAAAGGCTACGAAAAGATTTTCCATGGAGATATTTTGTTTTAGTTTGTTTCATTTACATATGAGAAGTAAGTCAGATCCAACTTTTTCTTTATTTTTTTTTATGGAGAAGAAATCTTCGATAAGTCTTAGTTACAATTCTCTTTACAGTTGGTCATTACGTCGATACAAAAGAAGTTTGCCCTAAACGTAATGTAATCTAATTATTGAAAATTACATTTCCTACTTTCCAAAAAGAAAGAAAAAAAATTGTCACTCCTTCACAACCTTTATATAATTCATATTTGCAGATATGTTTTAGTACAATATCGAATAACAGGTAAATAACTTAGTTCAAGGACAGCTTCAGAATGTAAGACAAGCTATAATTGAAAGCAAGATTCCATTTATCCTTGGAGATTGCGTGCTAGCTAATAGAAACTTGGGTCTAGTGTGAATGAAGGCTTTAATAAACGGAGAGGAACAGAATTGGAATTGTTGATGAAAATATAAACAAACCCGATCTCTCTCTCTCTCTCTCTCTCTCTCTCTCTCTCTCTCTCTCTCTCTCTCTCTCTCTCTCTCATTGTGAGAAGTTTATATATCACATAAATCTGGTAATAAGGTAGAACAACTGACCAAGAATAGTGATTTTCTCTCTACTTCTTCTGATTCTTCTTCTACTTTTGTCGACCACAATAAATTATATTGTCGTTGACATAGATCAATGTCTTCTAATTTTATTCCTTGCAATAAAGACACGTTGGTTTACTGAAAAGGAAGAAATCCTTGTGCCAGTTAATAAATTAATGCAAATAAAACAAGTGTAAAATGATAATCGTACAAACAGTAGAATTAATATTACAACGATGGTTAGTTAAATCATTCACAATTATTATGATAGTAGAAGAGCAAACATTGTAATAACAATACACCTTTCGAATGATTAAATTTTTTTTACTCTTTATGCTCCTGAACGGAAAATAATATTACTTAGGTGTTTACTGATTAATGTCATTCAGAAGCATGTTATCTTTTTGCATATACTTAATGAATAAAACTTGATGTAGGAATTTGTTTAATGGAGTGTTCAGTTGCTCTTGAAGGAGTAATTAACACGTTGTGTGAATGAGAGTAACCATATATTCTTAGTCAAAGGAAATTAATATTAAGCTTTTCAGATAAACTCTCGTTTTATGGTATAAAATCCAGCAAAGAATTTCCTTGTCTCTATGCTTGTTGGCTTTCACCCCATTTGGCAGTGAATATTATGAAGGTTACCCTTTTTTTTTTTTTTTTTTTTTTTTTTTTTAGGCATGTGGTCTTGATCTTTCCCCTTTTTGTCGATCACAGTTCATGTCATCTATTATTTCTATTTACATCTTTTAACTTCTTCCTTAAGCTATAGTTGAAGTTTTCTAATGCAAGTGCTTCCTGCGCCTTTGTCTATATGTTTCTATAAATGTCTATATGCATAAATAACTATCATTATTCATGTCCATTCGTTAATTAATGTTAAAATTCTTTAGACATTATTTTCTGTACAAAGGTATAGTACCTGACGTTTACATGGCGTATATATAAATATATATATATATATATATATATATATATATATATATATATATATATATATATATATATACTTACATATATAAATAGCCCTGAAATTTCAATGAAGAAATTTTTTTTATATCGTTTACACACACGCGCAAACACACAAACACACACACACACGCGCACTCTCTCTCTCTCTCTCTCTCTCTCTCTCTCTCTCTCTCTCTCTCTCTCTCTCTCTCTCTCTCTCTCTCTCTCTCTCTCTCTCTCTCTCTCTATATATATATATATATATATATATATATATATATATATATAATGTATATGTATATATATATATATATATACATATATATATATATATGTATGTATATACATATATATATATATATATATATATATATATATATATAAATATATATATATATATATATATATATATATATATATATATATATATATATATATATATATATATATATATATATATATATATATACATATCTTCACGATGATGATAATGATGCAAATGATAACTATGGTGATAAATTATGAATTATGATCATTGTTGTCATAGATTTTCTGCTATAATAATTATGATGAAAATAGTGATATCGATAGCAAGACTTACACCTCTATTATTAGATATATATCTATACCAATAACAAAAGAATAATTTCCAGTCCTCCTATGTTTACTGAGTTGCCCAATATCTAAAGTCTGTAGAAAAGCGTAACGATTGATATGAAAAAGCTTCCTCTTGTTCACATTATCTGAGGAACGACATGACGTTAATCAAGATAAAGTGAGATCGGTGTTAGACCAAAAAGTTCATTAGCGTGATAGGTAGAGCAGGAAGGAATTCAAACTATGATCAAGATCATCATTGAAAGAGAGAGAGAGAGAGAGAGAGAGAGAGAGAGAGAGAGAGAGAGAGAGAGAGAGAGAGAGAGAGAGAGAGAGAGAGAGAGAGAGAGTTTGTAATAAGCGTTACAAATATTTATCTTTGAGGCAACTAAAAGTAATTCCAACTTTGTTGCTTTCATATAATATAGAACACTTTTTTCTTTATCTATTTCTTCATAATCCTTTTAAATGAAAAAACACCGCTAAGAAAGAATAAAGGGTAAACTATGTCTATTGTAAAAGAGGCTAAAGAAGTAAAGAAAGAATGAAGAAGTTTTCTCCCAACAATGGTAGGAAAAACGTCCGGAAGGAATCCTCGAAGTTTCGTGGAGTTAATGACACCAAAGATGGTCCCAAAAGAAAGAAGATCGGATGAGTAAACTTGAGACGATCATCAGCATTACAAAAAGGAGAGAGAGAGAGAGAGAGAGAGAGAGAGAGAGAGAGAGAGAGAGAGAGAGAGAGAGAGAGAGAGAGAGAGAGAGAGATGTGTTACAAGAGTTACAAGGATTTTGCATATCTCAAAGACTTTTTAGTCCATTCACGGAGACTTTATTTGCCATTGGGTAGAGTGATTAACTGTAAACAAGTAGGGAGTTTGTATGATTTTTTCCTCTTGTTGTTGAAATCATTTACCTTGTTGCTGTTTACTACATCCAGTGGAAGTCTGTTCCTTGTATTTACTATTTTGTATTTAAAGGAATCATCACATTGAGTGATGTATCATTCCAATTCCAGCTTGTATCAGCTACCTCTGGACTGATTTGAGCTAATTGTAAATAGATTGTTGTAGCCTAACTTTACTACTCCCCTTACTTGTCAAATTAGTAGATCAACTAGTTTGTGCTGCTTCCAGTCTATCTAGTGCATATCCTTCAGAATGCTTTGATCCCAGAATTGTGGACAAGGTCCTACTATTGATGTGTAAAGATAATGTCATTTTTTTCTGTATTTGAGTTTTCTCTTTATTTCACCTATTAGTTTGTGTGTTTATTTTAGGTTTTATGCTAAGTTTGGTGAACTTCAAATCATTGCTAATAATTTTGCCGAGATCTTCCTCCTGGTCAACATTTTATTTCAATACCCAGCAGTAGGTAACCTGTCTGTAAGTTATTAAAACCTCTCTGCATAAATTTGCTTTCCCACAATTGGAAGGCATTTGCTATTTTCTGGACAGCACTTCCAACTGAATTAGATCCTCTCTTAAGGCTTGTACGCCTGGTGAGTTCGCTACTCTTATACGTAGTCTAGTAATGTCGGCAAATTTTGCTATTCTACTATCTCAATTGTAACATCGGTATTTTAATCAGAAATAGTAATGAGCCAATGACAGATCCTTTAGGTACTCCGCTTGTAACAGCTACCCACTCTGAGGCTTCTTCGTTTATTACTAATATCTGTTCTTTCTTCATCCATTTAGCTGGCTTTTCAATTATAGCTATTACTCTAAATTTAACCATTGTATCTCTATGAGGGAATCACTTAAAACCTTTTGAAAGTTTAGGCATATGATGTCTATTGTCATGCTTTTGTCATATATGATAAACCTGCTGTAGAAAAATTTCGACAGATTTGTTACACAATATCTCTTTTGTCTAAAACCATGTTGGCTATCTTTCAAATGATTGTTTCTCTCTTTGTATTCTGCTATGATTGAAATAAAAATTAAAGTTTCTAAGGTTAGACACACTGGTCTGTAATTGGCAGGTTTTTTTTTTTTGTAATCTCCTTTTGCTGAATGGATCATTAGAAGAAAATTTCTTAGTTTCTATTCTTTCGGTGCCTTTCCTCGATGGCTGTCTTTCGAAACATTTTATGAATGTTTGGTTATATCTCTCCATCTAATTTTATGAAATCTTTTCGATAAATTTGTATCGCACGTGTTTCATACACGCTTGTACACTATAACGGTCATATTGTTTTTGTTATCACTCGCCACCGCTAACAATGATAATATAAACCTATTAAAGCTTGTTATCTCATGTTTTTTATACTGTTTGAATTTTGTGTCATTCTTAATCGTAACTATCGGTGTTTAACTCGTTGTCTTGTTTTATAAACGCTGTTGCATTCACTTTGTCGTGGTGTTAGAACCTAAGTTATACATTACAACAGTACTGAAATACAGTTACATTCTACGAGTGTGTAGAAAACATATACGGTACAAATATCATCTGGACCTGGTACCTTAAATTTCATGGACCTCTTTAACTTTTTGTCATCTTTCATTGTAAATGTTATAAGAGTACCCTCTGAGTCTCGTAATGGTCTTATTTTTTATTGGTTTTCTACTGTTTACAAAAAAAAAAAAAAAAAAAAAAAATGAATAAATAAATAAATTCCCGGTTTTCTCTAATAGCTGAAACCACTCTTTTTTAATAATTGATTTTTAAATTTCTAATTAGTTTTTCTACATTTTTTGCCCAACTTTTTGTGTTCGGAAATTTCACAAATTTCTCTACTTCTCCTTGGAGAGAGATAGAGAGAGAGAGAGAGAGAGAGAGAGAGAGAGAGAGAGAGAGAGAGAGAGAGAGAGAGAGAGAGAGAGAGAGAGAGAGAGTTCTTCATCGTATGAAGAGAGAGTGATATACAATTTCTAAGACTTCATAATGTTTATGTTACCATAAATATATAAGAACGTCATCCCTACACATGCCTATGATCTTTTTGATGAAAGAAAGTGTAACCAGAGGAAATAAAAAAAGAGTCAACTTTCTACCTTTTAATGTCAAAGTAATATATGTATATTTCAATATATATATATATATATATATATATATATATATATATATATATATATATATATATATATATGTATATATATATATGTATATATATATATATATATATATATATGTATATATATATATATATATATATATATATATATATATGTATATATATATATTCATATATATACTATATATATATATATATATATATATATATATATATATATATATATATATATATATATATATATATATATATATATATATATATATATACACACATATATATATATATATATATATATATATATATATATATATATATATATATATATATATATATATATATATATATATATATACAGAGAGAGAGAGAGAGAGAGAGAGAGAGAGAGAGAGAGAGAGAGAGAGAGAGAGAGAGCATCAACTGTTACTAGTTAAATGCAGAACAAAGGTCTCAGATATCTCCTTCCAATAGGGTCTGTTTATGGTCTTTTTCTGTATCTTAGTGTTATTCTCATCATAATTCTTTCCATAGCTCTCTAGATTGCAACTAGGTTTTGTTCTTAGGCTTTAGTAAGACAAGAAGTTTCCTTTGCTCATGTTGAAACTGGTAGGGCCGTCTCATTAAATAATTTCTAATTTTTGAGAAAGTGTCATTTTACTTTTAATAATCCTATTTTATTCACCAAATGTTTTCCATTCTCTGTTTATCCTTCTTTTAATTTCGGTCTCGTATCTTGGGAAACACTAACTGTTTGCTCTAGGTATATATATCCATTAACAATCTCTAAAGGTACGTCGATAACTCTTATTTGTTTTCCTTCTGCATTTTCTTTGAACATTATCTCAAATTTACTAATATTCATTTGCAGTCCTACATTTATACTTTCTTTATTTAAATCTCCTATCCTATTTTGATATTCCTCTCTTGATTCTGTAAACACAACTTTACAAATCGTATATCTTAAGTTGTTAAGGTATTTCCCATAATTATTAATTCATATATTTTCCCAATCTAAATTCTCAAGTTCTTCTTCAAGGCCTGCTATGAATATTTTCTTAAAGGTAAGGTCTTCGTGTCTAACTCCTTTTGCAATCAGAATTGTCTCACTATTTTTATGTGGTTTCAGGATTGCTTTACTTCTTCTTTAGACATTTTTAAGTGTTTTAATATAAGATTAATCCATTCTTTGTCTCTGAACTTCTTTCATTACTGCTATTGTTTTTTACAGAATCAAAAGCATTCTCATAGTCTATAAATGCCTTACCTAGTGGTTAATACATACTTTGTTGATTTTCCCATGCGCTGGTTAATTACATGGATATAGTTAGTTGTTGATTACCCATCTCTAAAGCCTGCTTGCCTCTCTTGTTTGAGTAAAGTGTAGCTGTCTCCTATTCGTCCTTATATGATTTTGGTGAATATTTAATACATTACGGAGAGTAAACTTCCTGGGTAGTAATTTTTTTTTTTTTTTTTTTTTTGCGTCTACTTTCAGGTGAATGAGTCTAGTGATACAAAATTTCCAATCCGTAGGTATTAGGCATTTTTGCGGACTTTTTGGATTAACCTCATCTAGTTTTAATACGAGGAATTCTCCTCCATCGCTTATTGAACAAATTGTTGGCCGTCTTTTCCATTTTCCCCCTTTTTTTATGCATTTTTCGTTTGGTACCGGCTGTGTTTTTTCATTATTTCTGATCGCAAATTTATTTCTTATATCACTTTTTTTTTTTTTCCATTTGATAGAAATCGGCCAAATTTTTTATCACTCCATCTCTGTTGTTCGGTAATATTACCATTTCGTTTGAAACAAACATCTATCGGACACTTGTTCCAAATCTTCTTTTCATTATTTTGATGCTTCTTCCTTTCTTTAATGTTTCTTCAGTTTTCGTCTGATCGTGATTAAGAACACACACACACACACACACACACACACACACAC